>NC_056743.1:1801427825-1801562825 GCF_019279795.1 Protopterus annectens | reverse complement strand
GACCATGCTGGTTTGCTGTGGACACTGTTGTGTCAGTCAGAAGGTTGGTATATCTCTCATATCTGAGGCTGTGTTGTAGCCACTGAAATGCATGTTGTACTGAAACCTGGCTGTTGCTTCTTCCAGTTCACTCTTTTCAGTGTGTATGTTAACTCACACCTGCTAATGCTAACACTGTTTACATGGGAGTATGTACTTTCCTGTGGGATTTGTGGATTAACTGGCATACAACAGCAGTTCTTGCAATGTGTTGCTATGGCTTTTCTATTTTCCCTTTACATTCACTCCTTGAATGCCTGATATTTGTCTTTACTGGACTGTGTCGTTATGGCTTTCCTATTTTCCATTTACATTCACTCCTTGTAATGCATGATGTATTTCTTTCAGCACTAAGTTCTTATATGTCTGCTGTGGTTTGGTGGTACTTCATGCAGTCTGGTGAACCCAAGGTCTGGGGTTTGATACTTACAAAGGTATTTTATTCTGCTGCTGAGCAGTACTAGGGCCTTGTCATACAGAGTGAATAAGGCACTTTTAAACAGTTGTAAGCGGGAAGCAGGAAGTCAGTGGGGACACCAGCTAGGGATGTGCAGGTTGAGTGTAGGGAAGGTCCATAGCTGCACATTTCTTTAACTACAATAGCTGTACATATGTTTGACATTTGGTGTGACATTTGAAACCTTCCACTCCTGAGAGAGGGGTGAGGACAACTACGTATATTGTACTAACAATTATGATTATCAGGCACATGCAGTGCTTGTGAACTGCTATACTGTCATTAGTATGTTAGATGGCTACATCCTTTGATATTTCTGTGTTGTACTCCTACATAAGGGCATGCTTGTGGAAGTAATTCTACAGCTGTTCACAGAGTGTGTAACAGCAGACAGGCTGATATGCCTGTGTGTTTCTGACACTTCCAGGCCTGAGATGCTTTCAGGTATATATTTGACCAGCCTCAGGGAAAGGTACATATCAGTGGGATACACCCGTGATATATTTCAGATATTCTGTAGTTGTGACTGTGGGGTATTTTGAGCATATGTATTACTACACCATTTCTGACATGCAAGTAGTGTCTACTGTAACTTATTGACAGTTACCATTACGTGGGATTCCCCACCTTTCTGCCTACTGTTAGTACATTTCACAGGGAGTCAGTGGGACACAGGTAACATTTGTTTGCAAATCAGGGACATCCCTGTAAATCAGTCACTGTTGGGAGGTCTGGCCTCTTACCTATTCACATATGGCGGTTTTTATTCTGCTCTGATACTGTGTGGGGTTTGTAAGGTGCTACTGTAACATTATTACCTACTAGCATGGCTATTTCTCTTATCACACTCATGTAATGCAATTCCACAAGAATTACCAGTAAAGATACACAGAACAAGCTTTGTGTAATGGCCTTCCCATTTTACCTTTACATTCACTCATTGTATTTCATGATATATTTCTTTCAGCACCAGGTTCTTGTATATCTGCTGTGGCTCAGTGGTAATTCATGCAGTCTAGTGTTTCCAAGGTCCAGGGTTCGAGACTGACAGGGGTATTTTATTTTGCTGATGAGCAGACTACAGGCCTTGTCGTACAGAGTGACTAAGGCACTTTTAAGCAGTTGTAAACGGGTTTGCCTGAGTTTGCGCGATGCTTAGCTATGCTTATTTACGCTTAGCTAAGCGCACTCAAGCGCACACCCACTGACTACTGCTTAAAAGTGCTTACTCTCGCTAACACCCGCGCTAATTTCTTTTAAAGAAAAGAAAATGGGGAAAGAGGACAGTGGTGAAAAAGGGGGCACAAAGAGGGTAGGACAGTAGGAAAACAAGCTTGGGATGTGCAGGAAGGATATAGGGAAGGCCCGTAGCTGCCCAATTCTTTACCAGCAGCAGCTGTGCATATGTTAGAAATTTAGAGTGAGATTTGACACCTTCCACCCCTGAGAGAGGGGTGAGGACAACTAAATATGTTGTACAGCCAATTGTAATTATCAGTTTACATGTCCAGCAGACATGTATGCGAAATGGGCAGCTATGTATGGGGCGTCATTTTTTTGTGGGAACAGAGTGCCCTTTTTTATTTATTTTTTTTCAGGTGAGAGTGGAATGTGAGGTACAGGAAGTAGGTATATTTGGGGAGGTAGGTTGGGGAGGTTAACAGACAAGACAAACAAGATGCATACAGGGGTGGAGTATGACACATGTGGGGGGTAAACACAATTGACGGGGACGGATGTTTGGATATCGCAAGCCCATGAGCCCACAGATGGCAACAGTGGAACTGAGATCCCCACCCATGGACAGCTACCACTGCACCTTCACAGCCCAGGCTGGGGCTGTGCTGTGGGCTGGATAGGATGGGCAGGCACACCCATGAGTTGCCCCACTCTTGCCTCAAGCTGGCATAGGGGATCAGTCACGGAACGCCTGATCTCACTACTCACCACAGACCGGACTCTATGGAGGGTGAGTGGAGGCTCTCCTCCGGCCACACTTGCAGAGGGGGGACGAGCCCCATCCCCTGCAGTGCTTCCACCCGAAGGTGGCACAGGGCCACCGGAGGAGGAGGTTCTGGCCTGGGCACTGGTACCAGGTGCACTCGCCAGATGAGGTGGGAGAGGTGGGTCCGCTGGAACCCGCCTTCCCTGTTATCCTATGTTTAGCAGTATTATATGGCATTTTGGGTTAGTAACAAACAACACCATTCAAAATTTGTTGTAACAGCATGCATCAGTATTCCCATTAACCAAACACACATGAATTCTGAACATTGAGCAGCAAGCATAACACATGCATATTTAGAACAACAGTGGACATTCCAACAGCATGCAGGGTTCATTGGTGGCAACAGGCCATCAGGTTTGGATATGTGAACAGGGCGCATGCATCAACGTACATGCAGATATGTATAAACCAACAGGACAAATGTCCATGGGAATTAATTGTGACTACACATACCCAGTTTGGTGTGGAATGGCATCATTTGTGAGAATAGGGTAGGGTGGAGAAATATTACATTAACAACTTAAACTACCTGTACATATACTGTACATTCCTAGTAGATGCAGATATATATCCCCTACATGTATTAGTACAGTTTCCTGTATGTAACCTTATGAATGTTGGTGATGAGGATGTTACCGCTACATTAATATACATTCCATTTTTATTCATATATGTTCATATCTGGCTGTGTTCAGGTAAAGCATCCTGCTACATTTGATTTATATGGGTCTAGACAACTGTGGATGTTCAGCATTTCATACAACCATACTATCTCCATAATGCAAGGGTACAGCAACATATCCAAATTGTGGGACGGACACAGTCCAGGTTCTGTACTTTATTAAAGACATTTCACTCTTTGTTGTGGCTGTCTCAGTCATTTCATTATGTAGTGAATGCAGTATACCTTTATTCCAGACTTATTACAGCTTTCTTGATAGCTTCAAACTGTCTTTCTCACACTCTCTCACTTATTTTATGTTTACATTTCAGGATGGTACTTAATTCTAGGCTTTATTAACATTTATTACTGGGTTACAGTAATCCTTTCCAGCTGACTCACTTATTTCATATGGCAGAATTTACAAGGATGTATTTGACACTTGTCTATCCTTTGTTGATTGATTACAACACTCATTTTCAGGCTGAAGCAGTTATCTGATATTACAATACAGGTGGAAACTCTATTTGAGACTTGTTTAATCTTTATTACTGGATTGCAATACTCTTTTCCAGGCTGCATCACTTATCTAATCTTACAATTCTAGCAGAATCTTTCTTCTAGGCATATTTGACCTTTATTACTGGGTTACAACACTGAACTCTTTTACAGGCTGTCTCACTTCTATTCTATAACAATACCAGCAGAATAATTACTAACCTGCCTGGTGGTGCAACCTTGCCAGCCTATCAGCATAGGCTTGCTGATTCGCGGAATGAACACCTGCAGCTGTAATATAAATGAAGGAATATTGGAACATACCTATCCATACTATAGGCTAGGATAGCATTTCTTACATACTTAATTACATGGATACTTAGTAGTGGGGCGTTGGGCATTTGATGGCCCTCCTGGATCCATCGGTTCAGTTGGTCCTACTTTCGTCGCTTCAGGTCCGCATGGTGGTGACAGACCTGTTCACCAGTCCTCAGAATGCCTGTGGCACTGGTGAGATCATGTGCCAAATGGTTCCACGCCTCTGCCTTGTACACTCCCCATTGAACCTGGCCCTGCACGAGTTGGCCTTCATGATGGTGGACTAGGAGCCAAACCATATATTTTGACTCCTCAACGCCCCACCTTTGTGCTCTAAAGCGATTTCCCTCTCCTGCACCTGCCATCCTGACTGCAAATGGGTACCACAATCAGTTATGGTGTGTATTCCTGCCTATGGGGCTTATATATGCCGGTTTTCCTGCACTTATCTGTGATTGGCCATTTTGGATATTTCTCTGCTTACAGCAAACCTGCTTTGTCATGGTTATATTTTCATTCATTCCTATATGTATGGTAATAATGTATTTCTAAATGCAACTGTCATGGCTTAGTGGTTCAGTACTTTGATTATGGTGCACAGTATCCCGGGTTCTATCCTTGTCATTGCTTTTTTATTTTACTACTGTCTAGACAGGCTAGGAGGTGTGTTTATGTAAAGGCGACTTTGCTACAGCTTGCCCAACGTTGCCCGATGGTAAGCTGGTTGGCGCGCTGCGAGGCACCGCGCAAACAGCTTATGCTGGGTAATGCGTTATTTGGCTGTAAGCACTCATATTAAGCTGGGTACAGTGCTGCCCAGCTACGGGCACTCATATTCAGCTTGTTAAAGCACTGCTCAGCTACGGGCACTCATATTAAGCTTGTTAAAGCGCTGCTCAGCTACGGGCACTCAGATTAAGCTTGTTAAAGCGCTGCTCAGCTATGGGCAGTTATGATCCTTTTTTATATATTACATCGGTTTTGTTCACAAATACATGGGCCATTTCATTACATTTTACTTAAATTATAGTTATATATGTCAGGGGATTGTTTCATACTTATTTAAATAAAAATGGAAAATGATATTGTGGGTGCTCGAACCATGACTATCTCCTCTTTGGCCAACGTCTCTACCGCTACGCTATTGCTACTTGGCTTAATTTGCATATGTAGATCTTATATACTTTTCAATGTCTGCTAACTGTGGCTGAGCGAAGGGCATACCCGCGCAAACGAGAGCAAATGCGGGCAAACATTTTGGAAATTATAAAAAAAAAAAGGAAACTGCTATTTTTATATTTTACACATTTTCAGTAGGGTTTATAGTCTGTGGGGATGTGTGGCGTTGTGTTCCTTGACATTTCAGCGGACTCGCTCGTGGGTGTTTACTTTCAGGACTCTGAATCTTCTGGGGGCGTGTCCCTTTGCTGTACTCGGCAATCGGACATGCCCCCTACTTTCCTACATGGACCGTGTTAGACTAGGGTATGATTCAGCATGCCCTCATGAATATGTATGGCATGCTGACGTCATACCGTTCAACTGCAGCCTCCGAGTAAGACATATTACGTCTTACACGGAGGTTTCGTGAATCTGTCTTTTTAATGATTCTGTTTGACAGTCATTTTTTTCAGTCTGGTATCGATGTCAGTTACGGCATTTTCAAGATCTGATACTTTTGTTTGTTGCTGCCGATATAAGTCTTTGAGAATATTAGTTTGCTTAAGATATTTTCTTTAACTTCCAAAAGGTTTTCTGAAAAATCCATCCATTGTGATAGATAAATCCTGTAGAGTTGACATTACTTGCTGTAGTTCCTTCTTAAGATAAGAGTCTGTATGGTTGTTTTTAGAGTTTTTCATTTATACACAATGTAAGAATTAATTCCCATAAATAATTTGACAGGACATTTTTACCAGAATGACCCCAAACTTACTTAAGAATAGAGAAACTGAAATAAACAATAAACTTTTGGAGTTGAGATTTATAAGTATTTCCTGTCATTTTTTTATAATTTAATACAGAGCTCTGGAAAGAGCCATTATCTCTGTGCCATTTAGCTTCTGCCCTGGTATTCACTTTTTCTAGCTAAACAAAACAACAACTTGGCTGAGAAAATAAGATACTGAGCTAGTCCACAGTTGCCAACATATCTGGAGGAGGCACTTGGGTAAATAATACTAGCAACTCCTTCATAGGTCCATAGGTTCATAGGTGTGTACTAGGGTAATGGCCCTGGAGCCTTTACAAGCCTAGATCATAGGATTACCCTAGCATCATGCTACCCTACCTTAGTTCCCAGTGCCTCTGTCGAGTAGAGCCACTGGAGTGATCCCTGGGGTAAATTTTCTATTTCTCATCCACTCATCAAGATTTCTCTTGAAGAGGGCCAGTGAGGTGCTCTGTTTGACATGTGTGGGAAGTCTATTCCATAGTATGGGCTATCTCTGGGTTCAGACTGCTGCATTAGCATGGGGGTTCCCCATAGTGACCACTGTCCATACTGTGACCACCACTAGGAAAAACTGTAGAAGGAGGACAGTGTTTTACTGTGATGTGAACATGTTTAAGGTTAAGGCTTCCACATCAATGCCAGGAATTGTTATTAAGGTTTATATTCAGTTACTCATACATGTGTGTAACTTCAGAACCTGAATTCTGTGCCCCTCCCAGTGGAATGCATTCAGAGGCATTAATAGCCAACAAGTCCTGGAAGGCAATACTCATAACTCAGTTAGAATCACCATCTAAAGATTTCATCCACTGAATGATTAACATGTAGTGTTGCCTTTTTGAGAGCATAACTGCATTTGCTTGCCCCTAGAGGCATTTATTTGTTGATTCAAAGGTATTAAAGAGGTGTTTGTACAAATACGTGCTTGAACAGGAGACTGGATGGCTACAAATGCTTGGTCATCTTGCAGTGAGGTGTTAATAAATAAAATGGCATGGAGTAACTTCAGAGGGTTGTGAACTGTTGCTATATTCACATTGCTAGTACCCAGATATAGGTCAGTCTGACATTTAGTGTTGCTGTTTGAAATGGATGCTGTTTGATGTTGCCCTACTTTTGAAAAGCTAGTGATATTCTTAGCTCTGCTTCCCACATCCTTCCTCAAAAGCGCTGCACGGTTTGTCCAAATCTGATGAGCACTCACATCTGTTACAGGTAGACATGATGAAGATGAACCCAAAAGTTAACAGTAGTAAGAAAACTGTGGATTTTCTCACTGCCACTGCACAGTTCCTTGGTTTCTAAACAGTAGGTGTTGTAAAAGGAATCATAGCTGTACAAAAGAATGAGAAGCTTTTGAGGCAATAGAAAACAAATCTATGACTCAGACTGAACATAAGTGAATTATTGATATGAGAAAGTCTATTTTTTTTTTAATTTGTCTTGACAATAGTTATCTTTGTTTGAAAAAAGCAACTAGTCACTCACATATTGAAATAACTATTCTCAAAACATACTCATTTATACTCCATTGAAGGCAGTGTTGCCGAGGTGCTAGAGGTTCTAATAAATTGCTTTTGTTATTTTGGGCTCTGCACATTTTTGTTGTGTGTGTGTGTGTGTGTGTCTATATATATATATGTATATATATATATATATATATATATATATATATATATATATATATATATATATATATATATATACACAAATATATACTTGTTTGTATGCATAATGACACATATATTCCCAATGTGTACTTGATTCGCACATATTTATTTATTTATTGGTTGTTGACCATGTTAGTCCCACTAGGCTAGTAACTTCTTTTCAGGGAGAACCTGGGGAGGTGGGTCTATACAAACAAAGAGACATGACAAAAATAAGTTGTCACTGATTTATATATTGTGCACAACAGAGAAGAAATCCCTCATTAGTCTCAATACTCTTCAAAAGCTAAATATGAGACTAAAATAGCCTCCCAAGCAAGGAATAACCACAAAACATTTTTTGGCTACGTTTGAAAACATAAGGGAAATACTCATCAATGTGCTGAGTTGGCTGTAGATGGACCTACCTATACTTAGCCAGAAAAAAATAGCAAACCTGCTGGCCAATAAATTGAGCTCAAATTTCACCCCCTCATCACCTCTGGTCACTCCCCATGAAATGCCTCCTATGATTCCTTTGCCAGTTAACACAAAAGAACAAGTTGTCACTGCAGTCTCTAAAGTTAGAAACACAGCATCAATGAGCACTGATGGAATCCCAGGGTGCCTATTAAATAGCTTGAAACATGACCTAGCAGACCCACTCAAATCCTTATTAAACTTCAGTTTCCAGACAGCAGACAGGCTTTGTCCCAGTAGAATGGAGGACAGCAACAGTTATTCCTCTGCATAAGGGGGAATAATCAGTGGATACAGGAAACTACCTACCCATAAGTCTGACTAGCCTAATATGCAAGGATATGGAAAGGATAATCATGGACCTGATTAACAATGACATAGGAGATCTCCAGACTCTATACCCAACCCAGTTTGGCTTTGTTAAGGGCAGGTCCTGTGTGATCAATCTGATGGACTTCCAAGACTTGAACCCAGGACCCTGTGCATTACAATCACAGCAATGTACCTCTACCATCTGAGCTGTTTTCTTTGACAAAATCACCTAGGCCATCAATGAGGATAAGTCAGAGCATACTGCCTTCCTTAACCTGGCCAAGGCATCTGACACAATACTTCACTGAGATATTATAGATAAATTCACAAAATTGGGCATAAACCTCTACATCACCAGATGGATAGCCAAATGTCTCACAGGTTGAAGACATGTTCTTAGAGTGGGGGAATACACATCCAGCAAGAGGTTAGCAAGAGGCCAGTCACCAGTGGACTACCACAGGGCTCAGTGCTGGGCTCACCTCCTTTTTGGGATATACTTCTCAGATGTCAAGGCAAATGTAGATGGCCTTTGGCTGACCACGTTTGCTGATTACTGCAAGTTGGGGAAATTGCTTTCTCCCCAAATGATGTTGATATCCTACAGAAAGCACTGAGACAGACTAATGATGTCCTCGCTTCCTCTTACCTTCTTCCTGTCTGTCCCAAATCCTCGTCACCAAATTTACTTAATTCTGTCTGATTTAAGGTTTCTGTTTTCAAACTTCTGAAGTAGGGTTTAAGGCAGAAAGCATCTTATTTTTGTGTCTAAGATTTAATGAGTAGAGTTAGGTGCTAACTATTTAAACAATAACCCATGGCTGGGTGGTGGTAATGCTGGATTTACCTACTGTTGGTATTATTTGGTCACGAAGGTGAAGCCCGAGTGACCAAACAAAGGCAACCGTGGGTAAATTCAGTATTACACACACCCAGCCATGGGTTATTGCTATTATACAATGACATTATTTAAGAGCAAGAATACTTACTTTTCTTAAATAATGTCTTTATATAATGCCTCCTTGGTGTCCTTCCCCATTTTTCTGGTATCTTGGGGCGTTTTTTGATGTACTGAGTATGTGTATGGGACTTGTATTCCCAGGCTCATGCCATACATCAGTGCTGTGCAAAGGTGACCATGGAGAAAGGATCGCCATTACTTTTTTTTTTGAAAATAAAAAAAGAAACCGGGAGACGTTTTACGTTCAGGAGAGCCAGGATAAAAAAAATAAATGGATAATCAGGTAAGTTTTTTAATTTTGAAGAATGTACTTGATTATCCTCTTATTTTGGCTGTGCTGTCTCCCTCATTTGTTCAAGTCTTCCTTTTTCTTTTTTGGTTAAAAAAAAGAAAGAAAAGTAAAAGAAAATTACAAGATATACTAATGGGAAAAAGTCCGGGTGAACAGACCTTTTTCCATTCGTATATTCTCGGATTTACAACGGGCCAGTCAGCATGCCCATTTTTGAATATTAATGGCAAGTCATTGCATAATTGTTGCTTCTTAATGGCCAGTGAATTTAGTGATGAGTGTGTGTAGAATGCTAAGAGGCTGAAAATTCTGAACTCATAAGACAGTTCCAGAATAGCAAGACTGAATGTGTAAACATGTAACTCCCTTACCAACCTCAGTAAGAATCTGAGATCCCTCATAAAATCCTCCAAAGCTAGTTACAAAAATAAAATTGCCAAAGATTCCAAAGACAACCACAAGGCATTCTATAGTTATGTCAAGAATCTAAATGGCAATGCTCAGATCTGCTCTGAGCTACAACAGAATGGCATTAGATATACTGATCCCAAGGATATTTCCAATATCCTGGCAGAACGATTTAGTGCCAACTTCACCCCCCTCTCATCCCCTAAAGGGCCCATCTCAATACCAAAAGATTACCAAATTCCGGTAATCATGGCCACTCAGGTAGAAACCACACTCTCCAAAGCTAAGAATACAGCATCCATGGGACCAGATGACATCCCGGGCTGTGTACTACATGAACTACAAAATGAACTGGCACTTCACTTAAGTGCCATGTTTAATCATAGCCTCACATCAGGCTTCATGCCTACTGAGTGGTGCACAGCTACACTTATCCCACTCCACAGGGGGGATCCACCTTGGATCCCGGGAACTACTGTCCCATCAGTCTGACGAGCCTGATCTGCAAGGGCATGGAACGCATTATCATGGAACTTATAAACAAAGACACTGGCAACATGCAAACACTGGACCCCACCCAGTTTGGGTTCATGAATGGCCGATCTTGTCCCCTGAACCTGATTGACTTCTTTGAATCAGTCTCTAGAGCTGTGGACGAGGGTAAGGCAGTCCACACAGCCTATCTGGACCTCACCAAGGCCTTCAACACCATCACCCACTCTGGAATCATAGATAAACTTACTAAGCTGGGCATATATCCCTACGTCACTCGATAGGTTGAAAACTGGTTTACTGACATAACCCAGACTGTAAAAGTAGCTGACTCCAAATCCAGCTCCAGACAAGTGACAAGTGGTGTACCTCAGGGTTCAGTCCTGGGACCGCTATTGTTCGACATCTACTTCTCTGAAGTACACGCCAACACTAAGGGACTCTGGCTAACAAAGTTCGTAGATGACTGCAAAGTGGGAGCCATTATTGAATCCCCAAATGATGTGGATATTCTACAAAAGGGCCTTACAGAAATAGATGCTTGGTGCCAGTGCCATGGGCTCAAGCTTAATGCCAAGAAATGTATAGTTATCCCCTTTGGGGAAAAAAAAACATATACCCATGAATTACCACATAGGTGGCAGTACACTAAACACCAAAAGTGTGATGAGAGACTTGAGGACACAGGTGGACAGTGGTCTCACCTTCGATAACCACATCGCCGCAACAGTCAGGAAATCCTTCTATGTGGCACACCTCATCACTAAGGGCTTTTCATCCAGAAAAAAGGTCATTGTCCCACTGTACTCATCCCTCTTTAGACCCATTATAGAGTACAATGCCCCATTTGGTGTGTACCTCAGAAGACATCTGCAACAGCTGGAAAGGCTGCAGAAATACCTCACTAAAAGAATCACAGGCCTAAAGCAGATGCCCTATGCTGACCATCTAAAAAAACTCCAGCTATACTCTATGGCATATAGTCTACTCAGAGATGATCTCTGCTTAACATACAAGGCCATGTCAAACCCTGAGCTGTTGGACATGCTCCACTTAAAGAAATCCCAATCACTCAGAGCCACATGCTCCAGGGATCTAAACCTTATCACAATGAACAAAACATGTTGGAGGGATAAGTTCCTGACCCAGACACACCCTATACTCTGGAATAGACTATCCATACATGTCAAGCAGAGAGCCTCTTTGGCCCTCTTCAAAAGGAACCTTGATGATTGGATGGGAGATAGGAAATTCACCCCGGGGATCACGTTAGTCACCCTGCTAGACAGGGGTCCAGGGAAATAAATATCGTGGGAAGAAATATCCGGGAATTGTTTGGCTAGGCTTGAATAGGCCCTAGGGCTGATAGCCTAGTACCAACCTATGAACCTACAATGCCTGAGACCATCATTCTGTCTAAGAATATTCCCTTTTCTCCAAACTATGATGATCTTAGACTTAGCATATATAAGTTGTGGATGTGGAGGAATAACGTGGGCCCCCTCTCAGCAAAAAAAAAAAAAAAAAAACTTTAAAAGAGAACAGTGTCTGTCATAATTTACTGTTTTCATGTAGTTCTACAGTTTTGTAATTTTGGGACATAGAATTGTAACAGAGAGGCATGCAGGTTCATTTAAAATACATAACTACTGGTACATCAGTAGTTTTTGTTTTCTTATCAGATATTGTTAAAGTAAGTTAAGCAGTAACTGCATGGATGCTACTTAGGTACTGGCTAACTTCTTTTATTTGCTAAAGCAAATCAGTGACTCACCTGTTATGGCCTGGTACTCATTTGGGTTAAAGTTCCTCTGCCTTTCACCCCATTGCCCTCTCCAGCCAGCCTGACCACCACTTTGAACTGGATAATCATTTCCCGAAAAGGAAAACACGGAGATCCAAGAATGGGTCAGGCTGAGAGGACCAGGGCAGACTGGAAGAGTGGAAGAGAGAAGAGAGATAGGAGAGAAAAGTATTTAGAGTGTGGTAAAAGAGCTTGGTTCATGGAGCTCTGGGATGACAGAGAATGTGAGATCTGTGTGAGAAGGGAGCATTTTAAGGCAGAATATGGAAACTAGATATTGTAATGGTTTGGATTGTCAGTTGAAAAAGGACAAGGAGGGATGTGGGGCAGGAAGGGACAACAGGACTCCAGGAGACAAGACAGTGAGGGAAAAGATACAAAGTTTACAGAAGGAACAAAGAGTGGAGGGTAAGAATAAAGGTAGTCAGAGAAGTACAGGGGATGGTGAAGCACTAGAAAGATATCAGGCAGGGAGTGGAGGGAGACAGACTCTCAAACATCAGGGAGGTACTGAGTGCAAAGGGGGCAGAGAAATAATGATCAGTACATTGATATAACTGAGGAAGCATGAGCAGGAGGAAGAGGAAGATAGGATTGAAAGGAAAATAAGGAAAGACAAGCATCAGTGGTAAGTAATGAACAACATGTATAGTAAGAGTATATTAGGGCCAGGAAAGGAATCAGGTGCAAATGGTAGTGATGCAACCAGCATGGGTATGAAGGAGAGCATGCTTGGGGCTACTGAAGAGGAAGAGACTGCAGATGGGAATAGTGGTTACATGGGTGCGAACGTGACAAAGGAGAGGACAGCAAGTATGAAGACAGAGCAGAGAATTTTGGTGATTAGAGACTCAGTCACCAGGACTTTAGAACCTTGGCATACAATACAGGAGAGACTAGATTATAGTGAAACCGGTCACAGAGCTTAGATTTACTGAGTGAAACCAATCACGGCGCTTAGATTTAATGATATGAGAGGACATGACCAAAGTGATCCAAAGAGCAGGAATGGGTACATAATGTTGTACATATCAGCAACATTAACTGGTTATATGACAGAGCTGAGGTTGGACAAGGAAAGTGGCAGAGAAATGCCAAGATGGAAAATAGCTGGTTGCAATAGTGGACAAGAGGTGCAGGTTGGAGGATAGGAGGATCAGGGCTGACTTGGTAGAGAGTCCGGTTATGCTTTCGGAACAGATTCCATCTTAATCCTAAAAAGACAGCAGTGCTTGGAGCTAATTTGGAAAGGTGCCACCCCATTACTATGCTTTTAAATTAAGATAGAAATGGGGAGAGCATATCACAGAACAGAAGATTAAGGGGAAGAAAACATACACAGTAGAAAACCGCCAGATTAGGGCAACTTGGACATCACTGAACTATGAGCCAGTGATAAGGGTGGGGCATGTAGGTGGCTCTGTATAGTTTGCTTATGAATGATAGACTGGGGTTAGAGAGGGATTAATGGACTTGGTAAGCTATGATATCAAATGTGATTTCAGGGAAGAGGAAGAATCATTACCCATGAAGAGAGACAAATGAGTGGCAAATTTTAGAACCTAGTGAAAGTGGCTTCATGATTAAGGTAGATGAATTGGAAGCACTGGTGAATAGATACAGTTCATCAACCATCAGGCTTATCAAAACAAAAGAATAAAAGAATGGTAAAGAGAAAAAAAGAGTTAAATAGGAAAGGAGTTCTATGCATGAAGGGTATGAATCTACCAAGAGGTGAATGAGGGATCCAGAGATCTGAAGTACAAAGGGAGAAAGAGAATTGACTGAGGTCTAGAAGCATTACAGGTTCAGCCATCTGCTGGTAGACTATACCAAAATTATAGAATTCTGGAAATGGTTCTATGGAAACTATAGATGTACCATGGTGGTGCAGTGGTTAGCATTGTCACCTCACAGCAAAAGGCTCTCCAGTTCGATTCTCAGCTGCAGCACCTTCTGTGCAGAGTCTGCATGTCTTCCCCGTGGTCGAGTGAATTTAAAGATATGCAGGTAGGTGCATGTGTGTGTGTGTGTGTGTGTGGGTGTGCATTCCTTGAAGGCTGGGCACTGGGCTGGCAACTCAACACCGTAAAAATTCACTGCCAATCATTAGCAGACCGGAGTTCCGCTGTGGCGTCCCCTAACTGGGAAAAGCTGAAAGAGTTTTTTTTTCTATGGAAACTATATCATGTCTGGGATTTCCAAGTAAAGACACCTTTAAACAACAATGATCATGTCACAGTGTGGCTTATTACAGAAGGAAGGTAATAAATCTAAAGTCAAGAACACAATGGCATGAGAGTTCACTGGAGAGGATACTTCTGAAGTGTCAAAATGGTCAAAGATGAGTAAAGAATCTAAAGGCAACGCTTGGTGTATGCAAGCTGTGGAAATGGTTTGGGTATAGAGTACATTGGGCTATGCACAAGGGTTTGAAGAAAAAGCAAATGTGGAATAAGAGGAAAATGCCCATGTGGCCTTGCAGATTTTTGAAGCTAAAAGTTAAGAAAAAGAGAATTAATACAATATATGGAATGGTAGGTACGGGAAGATAAATGGGACACAAAACATGATGTCATAGATGGATATATAGCTTTAATGTCCCAAGAGAGCTGATTTGGGTTGTTCTGCAGTGGTTTGAAGTCCCAGAAACACTGACAGAATTAATGCAAGCTATGTACAAGGAAAAACAGTGTTCCTAGTGGGAGTGGCTGTGCATCAGGATTCAGCTCTGAGCCCACAGCAGTTCATACTGGTGATGAACTACATTAGCAAACAAGTCAGAGAGACATATCAACAAAGTTGCTGTATGCAGATGATGTAGCATTAAAGGCAGACTCTGAGCAAGGACTTCAGCAAAGGATAGGGGAATGGAATGCAAAACTGAAGGCACATGGGATGAAACTGAATACAGATAAGACAGTTGTAATGGCAGCAATACATGTAGGGTTAATGTGTGAATGGTACATATGAGGATGGTGTTGAACAGATAGCCCATATACTGTAATAATACGGTAGCTTACCATATGTGGCTGTGGCTGTGTTCACATTGGTTGCAGTTATGCACTTTCACACAGGTATATGTTACTCTGTGCTGTGACATACCTGTATAGTCTGCTATATATGCAGGTACATGTGTATTCCCCCATAGGAAATGTTGGCCAGTGTTGATCCAGAATGCCTGTAGCCTGCACAGTGCTTTGTTACATGCCTAGCAGCTTAGTGTACTTACCCAGTGAGATGTCATGTCCAGATACTTGTCAGATGTACTGCTGCTGGGCCACGATAACAGTCATGTATGTCAGACAAAGCAGTAGGATGCAGTACAGATGCATGTCAATAACTAGTGGGTAGTATGTGGCCATGGCACCACTGTACCACTGGTTATTATGTGTCAGGACAGACATGGGTGTGTGAATGCATAACCTATTGGGGCAAACGTATACCAGTAGGTACATGTTATAACCATCTACATGACTGTTAACATCCACATTGTTAGGCTAGGTGCACATGCCTTGCACTAAGGGGTACTGTGTATACCTCTGGACTGTCTAGAGTGTGTCAGACTGTCCACATATATTGGGCAATATTTCTGCTGTAGTCCACAGGAGCATTACTGTGCTAGCAGTGGTACTGTACTATGATGTCCTTAGGATGTCTGTCAGTAGCCAATGACGCACATGTTAAAAGCAGATGTGACCTCCCACACACACCATATCCGTGAAAACAATCCCTATTACAGTAACAATAGCCTACTAATATACCTGCAATACATACCTGACATCCCCTTGCACTTTGAAGTTGGGACTATGGTGCTAAGGTAGGGCTCCACTCCATGTTCAGGACATATGGTGAGAATATATGTACATATAATTCTCCAGCTATTTATATACATCTATACACATATACATATCGACATACATAGATGGATATGTATATGTACATAGATATACATATAAACTCTCAGATATATACATATACAGAGCAATATATGTCTACACATATACAGATAGGGATACATATGCACACATACGTATGGATATCTAAGAATAAATATGCATGCACATATAGTTATAGATATCTACATATATACCAACATAACTAGGCATATCTGTACACATAGGATGTGCATACATATATATATAGCATTATATACATATATCTATATATACATATACGTATATCTATATATACATATAGCTATATATACATATATGTATATATATATATATATATATATATATATATATATATAGGTATATATATGTACATACAAAGAGATGTAGACATATATATCTATAGATGTATGCATTTGTATGTATATATCTTTATTTATATATATATATATATATATATATATATATATATATATATATATATATATATAGATGGATATGTATGTTTTATCTATTTATATATTAATATATATATATATATATATATACACACACACACATACATCTACATGTTGGAATACATTGCCTGTACTGTTGAATGACTGGGCTGGATGATATGTTTGTGAAAACATCAGGGTTATATATATATGACATGTCTTAGTGGTAAATTACTTTGGCTGTGGTGTGCAGGGTCCTGGGTTCAAGACTTGCAGAGGGTGTTTATTTTGTTGCTGGGTGGAACAAGGGCCATTGGATACAGCATGATTAAGGCACTTTTAAGCAGTTGTAAGCGGTTTTGCACAGGTTTGCATGAAGGTAAGCAATGCTAACTTCCGGTTACAGTTTCTTATACTCAGTTAGCTTCTACATTGCTTACCCAGTGTAGGCATTGCTTACCCCCATACAAACAGGCTTAAACCCGCTTACTGCCACTTAAAGGTGTTTACTCCCGCTTACCCTCGTGCTAATTTTTTTAAAAGAAAAGAAAAAAAAGGTTGATAGGAAAGGAGTGAAAAAGGGGCACAAAGAGGGAAAAACAGTAGGGAAAATAGCTAGGGATGTGCAGGAAGGGTGTGGGGAAGGTCCATAGCTGTCCATTTCTTCTACAGCAACAGCTGTGCATATACACTGAATTTGGAGGTAGATTTGTACACTCAAACCCCTGTGAGAGGGGTGAGGACAACAATAATAAGTTGTGATGCCAATTAGACCAGATTACATGTGTCCAGTTGACATGTGTGCGAAATGTACAGCTATGTATGGGGCAAGATTTTTTGGGGGAAAAGATTGCCCTTTTTTATTTTTCTTTCAGGTGAGAGTGGGATGTTGCGGAGGGATTGTAGATATATTTAGGGAGATAGGTTGGGTGGGTTAACAGACAAGACAAACAAGATGCATACAGGGGTGATATGTGCCACATGTGAGGGTAAACACCTTGATGGGGAGGGGTTTTGGGAAATCGGAAGCCCATGAGCCCCCTAGTGGAAACAATGGGACGCTGAGGTCCCACCCATGGGCAGTCACCACTGCACCTTCACAGCCCCGAAGGTGGCTGTGCTGGGCGCTGAGTCGCAGAACCAAGCTGACCCTCTAGTTGTGACATGCAGCCCTTGAGCTGGCATAGCAGATACCAAATTGCTGGTTGAGCTCACTATGCACCACGACCCGGACCTAATGATTGGTGACAGGTTCCTGTCTGCGCCTGCTCAAAGGGGGATGAACTCTATCACCTGAGGTGGTTCCACCAAAAGGTGGTGCAGGACCAATGGACAGGGAGGACTCAGGTTGGCCCCTAGACATGCTGGTGCCAGGTGCCACAGCCAGCTGATGTGGGACAGGTGGGTCTGCTAGGACCGGCCTTCCCAAAAGTGCTAAAGTGTTTAGATTTTATCATCATATGTGGGTTAGTAATAGTCAACACATTCCAGGGTTAGGTATAACAGCATGCGTAGATATTCCCATTAACCCAGACACCAGAGATGGAACAGAACACATGCATATATGGGACCACAGTGGTAATATGAACAGCATGCAGGTACATTGATAGCACCATGCCACCAATGTTGGAATAATTCAATATAGCACATGCATGGGCACAATTCAAATATTTATCAAACAATAAGACATTATCAGGACATTGAAGTCATTATATACCGGTTGGGGTGGGTATGTTGTTTATTGTTGGAGATATGGTGGGGGGGAGAAAGATGTCAATTAACAACTAGTATATTCCTGTAGTCCACACTACTTTCCTAGTCAGTGCTGCTATCTGTACCTTGCAAGTCGCACTACACTACCCTATAGCCTTAGTTTGGACAGTGTGGCTATCGTCATTGTTATACATGAAGTGGTTTTACCTGCAGTATACACCTCTTACCTGGTATACCTGTGGAGAGAATGTTTGTTAACACTAACTAACTGTTTCTACACATACCGGGTTGATGTTGTGCACATAGCTATCCAACTCTTTCTGCACAGTCTCTGGCCATGTGTTGACCATGTGCAGGTGTACCAGGGCATATCTAAACTATTTCCCTCTTCAACCTTTAGTGATTTGACACACACATATACATGCCTTCCTACACAGTTATATTATGCAGCACAGTGTCAGTGACAGTGATCAGTGATACTTTATTATTCAGAGAAACTGCAACACTCACAATTCCCTACAATACCAGAGTAAACAGTACCAGTACAGGGTTTATTGGTTTTTATTTCTCAGCACAGTGTTCGTATCCGACATACCTGTGGGAGCAATGTTTGTTAGCACTACCTGAATGTTGCCACACAAAGTTCCATATTACACATTAGTATTATGCACATACATCTCACTCTGTTATTGTACACACTCTAGTCACAGCTTGACAACATGCAGCTGTGGAGGACATAAGAGGAATATTTAGCGATACCTATCCATGATATACATGAGCTGGCAATTATTACACACATAGCAGGGTGATACTTACACACAGCTGGGACATCCCCTGCCATTCTAGCCTCTTGGATCCACTGCTCCAAGAGATCCCCCTTATGCCGCTTCAGGTCGGCATAGTGAAGCCTGACCTGCTCACCAGTTCTGGGTATGCCAGTGGCACTGGTGAGGTCACGGGCGAGACAGTCCCAGGCTTCCACCTTATATTGGGAACCCTGGTACTAGTCCTGCAGCAGTCTCTGCTCATGGTCTTTGACAAGGAGTCCTGCCATGTCTCTGGACTCCTGGATGCATCAGCATTGCGCCCGAAAGTGCACACCCTCTCCCCTTCCTGACATGGCGCCTGCAACGGAAGCTACAACCAGTTATGAGATGTATTTCCACCTGTTGGGTTGAAGTAGGGCAGATTTCCAGCACTTTTTTGTGATTGGCCAGTTTTGAAAAGGCTAAGCTATGGGCAAACCTGCTTACCTAAGGTTGGCATTGCTTAAAGAGATATAACACTGGCCACATTGAGTTAGGTGGCCTACACATTGCTTACACCTCCTAAGCTGGCCTGTGCAATGCTTAGTGTTGCTTACATTAGACTTTGCATTATATTTTCTTTTTTGGCATTCATTTATTATTCATTATATCTTATATGTATGCCTGGTGTCCATGATTCATGTGTACATACACTGTATGTGGTCTTTGTGCTTTATTGGGGACTTCAACACTCTATTACAATTACACCTCACTTCTGGGCTTACTGCTGTACTCCAGATAACATATTTATGTTACGTAGTGGGTTATGGAACATATGACTGTATACTGATTCCTTTCACAGGTTCAGTTTGATTTTAGTGTAGTGAGGACTTGTTTGCTGATACCTCATTCTTTGTACTGGTATGATGTCTTGGTGGTTACCTAATGTGACTAAAGTGTATAAGGTCCTGGGTTCAAGAACTGCAAGGCTGTTTATTTTGTTGCTGGGCAGAACAAGGGCCATTGGATACAGATTGATTAAGGCACTTTTGAGCATTTGCAAGCAGGTTTGTGTGGGTTTGCGCAAGGGTAAGCACTGCTAACCTCCGGTTTATGATTCCTACAGAGAGCTAGCTTCTAAATTGCTTAACCTGTGTGTGCATTGCTTATCCCTGCAAACAGGCTTATACCTGCTTACTAGTGCTTACATATGCTTACTACTGCTTCTTGGTGCTTAAACTTGCTTACTAGTGCTTTATTCATTATGACACTGACAGCTCACATGCACATTTAATGCAGTACTCCACTTCACAAATATATGTTATTTAGCAGGTTATGCAACAAAATTATTGGTCATAACATGTGTTGCCATGGAAAATACAATGTGCTGCAATGGGACTCGAACCAGTAGTGCCTGCTCGTACAGTGAATACTTTGCCCACTACACTATTGCTATGCTGCGTCATTTGAATATATTTTCCTTGTTATCCTCTTCAGCCATTTAAGCTGCATTAACCGTAGCTAAGTGATGGGCACACCCATGCACCTACGGTTAGCTTTAATTGGATTTTCAAATAAAAAAAAAGGTTTGTTCATTTTATTTGTAATTATTTGCTGTTGTACACAAGGGGGATTGTTGGTAGGGATATGCGGACACCTATGAACGGTCTCTCTCATTACTTTGCCCTTTCTGCTGTTCTTCATTGTGGGGGTGTGTATATTCTGAGAGCTCTGCTCTCAGACATGCCCTCTACACTCTTACACACTCCATGTAAGATTAGGAGCTCAGGCAGCTCACCTCATTAATATGCATGGTGCGCTGCCATCCTGCCATTAAACGCACGCTTCCGTGCAGGACTAAGCTAGTCCTGTACGGAATATTAGTAAATCTGGAGGTTGATTACCACCACAGTTATGACAGTTGACTATGAGGCTAGATGAGGCTACATGCTTTGAGTTTGCTGACTCACCCTTTTGATTCACTGACTCTGTGCACACTCTGGAATTTGCTAGAAAGCTATGGAGTTTCCCAGTGAGTGTTACAGGGCTCATAGTTGCTGCCATGTGCATGACCTGTTTCCTTTAACCACATGCTGCATTCTATCAGCATTAGCTTTAGAAGACACTGTGACAAGGTGACCAATTTGTTACAGGACCCAGACTGGGACTCTTGAGGACCGCCCCATGAAGCCAGATCTGCAATCTCATTCTCCCAGCCCCCATGGGAGTGGAGATAGGGCTGCCATTTCATCTCATACCAGGGCCAGCAGGTTGGCCTCCTGTCCTTAACCTGGCACTGTGAGGATGCCACTATGTGAGTAGCACCACCCAGGAAGCAAGACGTCACATGCCAGAAGGCTTGAAGCGATGCA
The DNA here is from genome assembly GCF_019279795.1 of Protopterus annectens. Taxonomy (NCBI): domain Eukaryota; kingdom Metazoa; phylum Chordata; order Ceratodontiformes; family Protopteridae; genus Protopterus; species Protopterus annectens. The sequence goes on along the minus strand of NC_056743.1, from coordinate 1,801,541,328 downwards.
CATTTGTCAGTGTCTTGCACCATGGAGGAGAGAGACTGAGGTGTGCTGCAAAATACACAGAGATGGGACCACCCAGGACTATCTCCCCTGTGATTCTGAAAGACCTAGGTGCAAAGCAATGGGGGAAGAAGTATCACAGAAGTCTGGATGAGGGGCTGTCTGAAGCTTTGTGGCCCAGCATAGTTCCATGAGGCTGGAAAGATCCCCTGAGAGGCTCCAAGAGCACATGTGACACTGCATGATTTGGCAGCAGTCAGGAGATATGTAACCCTGGAAAAGAGCTTTCTCTACTGGGTAGAAGCTTACGCCTGGAGGCAGTCCATCTAAATGGAAGTATGGAAGGGAGAAAGAGGTTGAAAGTGACTGGGACAGGACAGCTCCTGCCTGGGTGAGGGGGTATGGACCATGCCCCCTCTGGGAAGGAAGTCTGGAAGGGGTAGAGAGGCAGATATTGGCAGGGCTGGGTGAGGGTGGTCAGGCAGAGCTTTCCACAACTGAAGTAATTAAGGGAGAAACTGGCAGACAGCAGCAGGGCCTGGAGAGCTCCTGCCTGGATGAAAGGGATCAGGCAGAGCTTCCCATGATGGAAGTCCTTGAGGAATCACCAGGGTGGATGGTGGAGGTGCCTGGATAGCTTCTTCTGGGGCAAAGACATCCAACCTCACCTCATAACTGATGGTATCCTTGAAAGATCTCAATGTCTTTAGACCTGCTCTGGATGGGAAAGAAGGGGGACTCTGAAGTCTTCATGAGAATGGCTCTACCACTCAGAGGCCAAGGGGAGTTCTGGAGGGGTGGACAAGATCAGAGGGAAGCTCCCCTAAGAACGTCCAAATGTATGAGCGATCTAGCATGATTTGGCAGCCTGCAGGAGACATGGAGGTGGCAGAGTCCCCTGACATGGGGAGCCATGGCTGGGGAAGGTCTCTTGGTTAGGTTGAATGGGAGACCTGTAGGGGTCGGCCCTGACAGAAGTCAGTAAGGATGTGCTGGGCAGATGGGTGTGGGGCCTGGAAAGCTGCTGTCTGAGTGAGTGTGGTCGGGCAGAGCACCCCACAACAGAAGTCCTGGAGGGAGTGACTGACAGATGGTGGCAGAACATGGAAGGCTCCTGCCAGGGTGAAGGCATCCGACCTTACCCCATACCCAATGACATCCCTAAAAAATCACAAAGTCCCCAGAGCTGCTCAGGATGGGATAGCAGTGGGACTGGCTGTCCCGGGAAGCCAGGTCACTATTTAGACTGAGCGGTCTAAACTGGGACATTTTTGTGTCCCAAAGACAATGTTCGGGATTTCAGGACAGAGACTTCCAAACCGGAACTGTCCTGGAAAAAGTGGGACTGTTGGTCACCTTGCACTGGGAGCATGCATTTCCCATTTGTAACCAAATTTGTGTGCTTTTCAAGGTCAAATATCTGACAAATCTCAATGGGCTCATTGAAAGTTAAATCACTGTTATAAAGCAAAATCTTCCTCACAGCACCATCTTTAATACCACACACAAGTCTGTCTTTTATCAACTCATCCATTAAATCACCAAATCTGCATGTTTTACCTTTGTTTCTCAAGTCAGTTATATATGCTGGAAAAGTTTCACCAGGATTTTGATCTTTCATGTAAAATAAGTGCCTTTCCATTGTAATATTCATTTGGGGGTTACACATTCCTCTAAATTTACATTTTAAGCACTCGGGGCCTTCCCATGACTCAGTTGGTACAACTACTATATGATGGTTTTCCCCGTATCCTGCAAACACAGCAGGTGCATACACAAATGAATGATCTCTTTCTATAGCTTGTGAGCAAGTTAAGTTAAGCAGAATAAATGCCTTTGTACGATCATTTTTTATCAGAAAATGCAGTTTGTATGAAAAAAATCGTACTCTTGCTCAAACACTCTCCAGTTCTTTTCAATATAATTATCAAATACAAGAGGAGCTGGTCTACAAAATCCTTCAACCATGCCAACAAGTTATAGCAAAACACTATGCAATCCAGGCCCCTTTGTAATCATGTACAAACATTCATCCTCAGCCAGTACTTGTCATAACACTCAAATGCACAATAAACTCTTTGCAATACTGCACTTTGCGAAATATGCTTTGGATTGGCTGTATTTTGTGAAATAACTGCACTGTAATACTGCACAAACGTGTTAAAAGTTTGTGCCATCCAAAATGTACAAATAGCTTTAATTAATGCAAACAAAGTAGCTCATAGCAAAAAAAATGCTGTAATTTTCCTTATATTATATATTGTATGTGATTCAGACAATGGTTTCATTTTCTTAACTATTTCGAATATGTTTATCAATATGTTACAGTTTCAGATATTTTGTTTAACTAGAACACGTTTTGAGCATTCTGAGTGCTTTGTTTTGTACTTTTTGAGCAAGAAATCATTTAAGCAAGTTTTGATACCTGAAATTAATTTCTGATCTGTTTTTGTGAGTTATACGTGCAGTAGGGATGACCCATTCCTCTATATTAACTGAGTGCTTCTTGGTCTTGAATCTGGATCCCATTCTGACACCATGTCACTCGTCTTGGTTCACAGTTGAAGACAAACAAGCAGGGTAGTCCGTTTATATGCTTTATTACATAGAAACACATCGGGATGGATTGCAACAGTACAGAAAGACAAGTGTTTGGTCTATAATATTTAGGGTAGCTTGCTGGTTCACTCTAAAGTAGGTTCATTGTTTTTGCTGGTTTTATCTGTAAGGCTATGGAGATGATCTTTAAGGTATTAATAAATAAGGACATAGGTAATTTATAAAATCCAGATCCAAGCCAGTTTCAGTTTTGCCAAGGGCAGATTCTGTCTGCTTAACCTGTTCAACATCTTCAAGAAGATTACTGAAGAAATGATTGAGGGCAAATCAATACACACTGGACAGCTAGACCTCTCAGAATGGCATTCAATGCCATTCCACACTTAGGCATTGTTGATAAATTCTCCCAGCTAAATGTTAATCCCTATGTAACTCATTGGATAGCAAAATGACTCGCAAACAAAAACCAGGAAAGTAAGCCTCCTCAAAAAGATCTGTCAGTAGTGGCTTAGCCCAGGGTTCTATCTTTCAGCCACTCGTTTTTGGCATTTAGTTCTCATAGGTTAAAACTAATATAAGGAATTTGTGGTTGATCAAGTTTGCACATGGGTGTAAGTTGGTGCCAAAATAATCTCTCCAGAGGACAGCAAGATTCTCCAAGAGGGTCTTTCCTAGATGAATAGCGGATGCCATAACTGCGAACTAAAATTAAATGCCACAAAATATATAATAGTCTCTTTTGGCAAGGATGATGTCCTGTGTAGCTATCACATCAATGATTCACCCCTGATAACTGATTCATTAATTAGGGACTTGGAAATCTATGTGGTCAACAGACTGTCTTTTGGTCAGCATGTATTCACTATTGTAAAAAAGTAATTTATTATTGTGCAGCTTATTAGTAAGGGTATGGTATCTATGTCCAGGGATGTGATCAATCCCTTATATCCGCCACTGATTTGGCAGATCATTGAATATAACTCTCCATTTAGTATGTACCCATCCAAACTAACCCATCTTGAACAACTGCAGGTCTTTCTCATCAAGAAAATCAAGGGTCTAAATTGTAAAAACTACAAGGACCGTTTGAAAGCCCTGTTTTCTCAGTATTATATAGGCTACTGAGGGGTGATCTCTGTCACACATATAGAGCGTCAACAGACCACATTCTCTCTTATCTACTGCATGTCTACAAGTCCAGTGGGGAAGAAATACCCGATCAAGAGATCTTACTCTCTTCTCCAACATAAATAGAACATGTTTGAGGGATAAATATGTGTCTCAGAGAATAGCAATTATTTGTAATGATCTTCCTCTATACAGAAAACAAAATGCTTCCCTTACTCATAAAACATAACCTTGGTGAATGGATCATGGGAAATGGCAAAATCGCCCTTGGTTTAACATCCTTTTCCTTTATGAATATCACTCATAAGTAAATGCTTTACTTACTCTGGGTCATTCATACCTAAATTACAAGGCTAAAACCTTCATAGAAATGCAGGACTAGGCTTCTAAAGATCTTCAGCAATCAATAGCTGACTAAGTATCTATGAACCTATTATTTCTAAATGAAACTTCTATTGACTAAATGAAAGTGTTCAGTTGCAGCTTTGTCCATCCCTGTCCATCAGAAATAGAGGATGACAGTTTTAGTAGCTTACTAGACTTAATATTCCCAAATATACTGCCAGACAGAATATATTTAATTCATTTCTCCTGCCAGATCTCACTTTTTTTCCGCATCTTTCTCAGGTCGTCACCCATACCTACATCTTAAATCTGACACAGCTTACTCAGTCACCTCTTTTGATGAAAGTCACAGTAGACAGAACCATGTCAGGTTGAGTTTGTCTTCAGCGAGCGATTCACGAGAGGGTATCTCATTTGGGAGGATCTAACACCCTCTCTGGCATAATCAGAAGAAGCTGTTTGTTACCAACAAAGATAGTTTGCCACTGCTTATAGCGTTTTAAATGGGTTCCCTATATACCTGCTGCTAGATTAACCGAATACTTTGCAGTACAGTCTGTTGAGATTGCATGGTCCGTCTGCTTTGGACACGAGGTTATTTTATCTTCAGATGCTATGTTGTAGCTTTTATCAGTAAGCCTGTAGAGTCTACGCATTATCGTTAGACTTACACGCTCTGTTATAGTACTGTGCTTGTGTTTCATTGTAGCGCACTAAGCGCACCTTGGTGTTCCTATTTTATCATGCTAGAACATTATAGTCTAGTCGCATTGGTTTCATTTTTAACTGCATTCAAGTACTACCGCTTAGTGTTTGGTACGTGACTTATGATAAAGTTTAAAGAGCGTGATGCAGTGGTTTCTCTTTAAACTAGTTAAACTAGATTTTGGGTACAAGCACTCTGTGTTTGGTGGTTTGTGTTCAATAATAGCGTATAATGAGCGAGTTGGAGCCCCTTCTAACCGCGCGAATATAACATACTTTAGCAAACTTGCTTCTTTCTTTATACTATAATAGCACACTGAGTAAAGCACGTAGTAGCTTCCTTAGCGCTTAGCGTGCTTGTATTGTAAATCTTCTTCCTTACTCCCTCCTGGTCAGCATATTGCACATGGGCCATTCCAAACCAAGCGGTTCGTTTGAACCTGCAATATAAAAAGTAAAGTACGTAGTAGCTTCCACAGCGCTTAGCGTGCTTGTTCTGTGATCTCCTTCCTTAAATCCTTGGTAGTCAGTGTAATTACACGGGGGCCACCCGAACCTGATGGTTCTTTTTAACCTTTATGATAAAGCCCCGTTTTTGATACATGGTGGTCCATTTTAAGCAGTCTCAAGGATTACTTTTGTTTCTTCCTTCAATTAACATTTAAAACTGTATATTACAGTTAGTCTCCTCGGTCCTCCAGCTACTTAATTAATCATTTTACAGAAGCTGCTAAGTGCCCTCCTCTTTCCTGTGCTCTTACTTAGCTGCACTGCTGCCTTTCCTAGTATTTAGGCACTCCCTGGCAGTCCTTGGCGGCGCTTAGCCTGAGACCCACCTAGCTTTGCATTTCTCATATTATCTGCCTGTATTCTATATCTGTACACCGGCCGCACATGTACGCTATTGTTTTACAACAAACTGCATACAGCATAGAAACTTTATAAGCATTTTATCTGTGCTGCATATGATTTTCCTGAATGTGTTCTAATGTAATCTAATGCATATTTTGTGGTTTACCAGTTTTTTCTTGTCTCCACAGTAGTATGTTTTATTTAACATTGTTTTAATATTGCACCCTTACTACCTGTCTTTCTCTCTCCTATATTTTAGCTCTGAGTTCTACTTCTACTCTGACTACCTGCTACTGCCCTGCCAGTTCTTCCCTGGTTTTCCCTGTTTCTGCATAGTAGCTCTCCTACCAGCTCCCGCTGAATCTCACCCAGGAACACAGCTATTTGTGAAGCAAACCCAGGAACATTGTACTCAAAGTATGTCTGCTAGACTTAACTAAAGACTTTACTCTTATTTGCTAGGTAACAAAGTATGCCTGCTTGACTTAACTCTTACTTGCTAGGTAACAGGGTCTCCTGAGTCTGATACGACAGCAGCCACCCCCCCTGCAAAGGTCCCTGTAGCCCCCTCCTAGCCTAGCTGCCATTTTTTTGTAACCTGCCTGCCCTACTTTTTTCACTGGTTCCTCTCCCCTAGCTCTTATTTCTCTTTAACCTGGGGTAACTCAGCTGTGGCTGACTCCTTACTCTCAGGCCTCCTACCATTTAGCTGAGCTCTCCCCCAGCTGACTTACTTTATCCTCTCTCTTTCCCTTTATACCACTGGCTACCCCTTTCTGTTTCTTAACCTTAGCCATTTCTTCTTTTGAGATACCTTACATAGCTCGTCTGTCCTTAGGGTCTTCATCTCTTCTACCCTCTAAACATTCTCTATTATCCTCACTTAAACCCTTCCGCCCACTATACTTTTCTCCTACACACTTTTGTCTCTGCTATCCTCTCTGCTTATCCAATTTACACTAGGGCTCTCTGATCTACCTCTTGCCTATCTATCTCCTTTCTACACTTATTCTGCGCTATATTGCTAAACCTGCCTGCTTTGTGTACTATTGTACTCTCCTCTTCATACCTACTTCTACTTACTTTTTTACCTATCTTCCTGATTGTTTCCTCTCCTACTCTCCTCTGTGGTTTCTACCCGCTCCGCTCCGCTCCCCTACCTACCCCCAATTCCCACCCACCCCCAGGGGTCCTACCTTTATAGCTCCATAGACACACCCCCTATCCTAACCTTCCTATCCTGCTCTTTCCCACTCTAACTTCCTCCCACTACCACATACTCCCACCTTACTTCCTCTAATTTCCTCTTACCCCTCCCACTACAACTAACCCTCAGATTTTACACCTTTCTCTATCTCACTCCAACCCCTCTTTCTTATCCTTTATCTGTTTACTCTATTTTCTGACACAAGTCTAGGATACTACCTTCTACTTTATCTCTTACTTCCTCTCTTCCATCTCTCACATATTTTACTCTTCTCACCATGGCTCCTTACATGCCAACCCAGATTTTACTCTCAATCCTACTTTTTTCCACCCTATGCTCAGTTTACCTCCTATCCTACTATGAGGAATCACTCTACAACCAATCTTTCTATACACACAAACACACTAGAACATTGTTCTCTCCACCTAACTCATATCCATATACTCCTTCTACACCCAACTTCCAACTACCTAAATTCCATAGACCTAAACACCTCAGCTATGTCTTGCCTACAGATAACAAATCTAAAACACTTTCCCTTCTAGTATGTAAGCTCACATTCAAACTTAGAAATCCTACCCTCCAAGACGGGGACATCCACCCCAACCCTGGACCTACTTTCCCTTCCCCCCTAGTGTCAATACACAAACTTGATAACAGCTTCCTAATAGGACATCTTAATACCCAAAGCATAAACAACAAAATACCCCACCTGCATGCCCTCCTTCATACACACTCATTTGATATTCTCTGCCTCACAGAGACATGGCTGAAACCAACCACCAAAGACACTGAGATTATTCCCCAAGGCTACAATATAATCAGACTCGACCGTCCAAACCGCAAAGGTGGTGGAGTTGCAATTCTTTTTAAAAATCATCTGAATATAACCACCCTTCCTGCCTCTCCATCCCAAGATAGCAAGTTAGAAGCAATCATTACAAAACTCCAGTTGAATTCCAAAAAATCCCTTTATATTATCTGTATGTACCTCCCACCTGGTGACAATATACCAATCCTGGAAAATTATCTTAGTTGGATATCTACTACATATCCCCAAGAAACTGTTATACTAGGTGACCTGAACATAGACTGGAATAACATTAATACTGAAAATCCTTCTTCTCATATCAACCTACACGGCTTCATCCAAACCATCACCTGTACTACTAGGCTAAACAAACATAGTAATAGAGAAAGCATTTTAGACTGGATACTTATAAATAGAATTAAAGATAACTACAAAGCAGGAACCTTGCCAGATGATATCAGTGACCACTCCTTAACATTCATAATTAGGGAAAAGCCGATTGTGTAAACCCACCCACTACAAGAAAAATACGCACCATCAAACATTTTAATCCCGATCTATTTCAGGCTGAACTTAGTGCATGCAACTGGAATCCCTTAAAAACACTTCCTCTTGAAAATGCAATATTGTACTTCAACAAAATCTTTTTATCCATTCTTGACTTACATGCTCCTGAACGCATCATTAGAATGAAATCTAATACTGCCCCCTGGCTCTCCCATGAAACCAAAAAACTTATTCTCACCAGAAATAAAGTCTGGGCCTCATGGAGATCACATAAAAATAACCAAGATCTCCTAAACTTCCGCCAGCTCAGAAATCTAACAAAAAAGTCAATAATATCTGACAAAAAGAAATTCTACTTTGAACTACAACAAACCCATGTCAATAATTCTAAGCTTTTCTGGTCTTCTGTCAATAGACTTCTCTCCCCAGGTACTTCCAAAACACCTTCCCCTACTAATGCTGACCCTAATACCCCTCAGCAAACTGCAGATGCTTTCAATTCTTTCTTCACTGAAACTATCCAAGCTTTAGCTAAACAACTAAATGCCAACAACTTAAACCCACCAAATAACCTAAGAAACTCTACCTCTAAATTCTCTCTACAACCTGTCTCCACATCTTACATATACAGACTCCTGCACAAACTAAAACCCTGTACCCCCTCTGCTGACAAGCTCCCTCACTCTTTCTACAAAAGGCTGCTAAGGTTATCGCATATCCTATATCTATCCTCATAAATAGGACAATCAAAGAAGGAAACATCCCGGATATCTGGAAAGTCTCTCATATTATCCCACTTCATAAAGGTGGAAACTCCTTAGAATACTCTAACTATAGACCAATTGCTCTCCTCTCACCTTTAGTGAAGATCATGGAGAAGTGTATCCACCATCAACGTGTACAACATCTCTCTTCACAACATAATAGCAAACTCTCAACATGGTTTTAGACCACATCATAGTACTACTACTGCCCTGCTTTCCTTTGTAGACACTATTAATCAAAACCGTAATAACAACCTACTCTCTTCTGCCCTCTTCATTGACCTCTCCAAAGCATTCGATATGGTCAACCACTCCTTATTAATTAATACTCTTGAATCCCTATCTTTTGATATTCCAGCCATTAAATGGTTTAATTCCTATCTCACAAATAGAAAACAAGCTGTTCTTTGGGACAACCATATTTCTTCACTCTTGCCTGTTTCTATCGGAGTTCCACAAGGCTCAATTCTTGGCCCACTTCTTTCTCTCTTCATTAATGATCTTCATACTATAATCCCTCAAGCAACCTGCATTCAATATGCTGATGATTCTACACTCATCTGCACTGCATCCTCTACCCCAGAGCTTATCTCTCTTACTCAAAATGTCTTCAATACCATAGAAACATGGTTCTCCAGCCGATTCCTCTTATTAAATGCTAAAAACTAAACTGCTCCTTTTCACACCCACTTCTAGGACATCCCCCTTAAACTTCTCTATCTACTCCAACAGTGCCACTGTCATTTCACCTGACTCTACCACTAAATTGTTAGGTATTACCATTGATAATAATCTCTCTTTCAACCAACACATAAACAACTCCATAAAACAAGTCAACAGAAAAATAGGGTCCTTATATCGAATCAGACCGTTCCTTACTCCATCTACCAGAACTAGGATTGCTCACTCCCATCTTATTTCTACTCTTCTTTATGCCTCACCTATCTTCACCAACCTCAAGAAGAACAACCTAAACAAACTAACTACCTGCTACAATAACATTGCCGCCGCTACAGGTAACACCTACAGAACTCATCACTGTGTTAACTTGAAGCAACTAGGCTGGCTAGAGTATCAGAACTATCTTGCAATCCACCAACTTACCATTGCCCACAAAATACTGTACCAACCAAACAACACCCCTATACTCTCTCAACTCATAATCCCCTATAATAATCTCAACTCTCTCCGCTCATCTACGAAGTTACTGACTAGTTCCATAAAATCAAACAACACTGCTGGTGACTCCCTTTTTACCAATTCTGTAGGTTCAAAATGGAATTTGTTACCTAGCGACATAACAAAGATTACATCACTGCCTCTCTTCAAACAAAATATTAAACTCCACTTCCAAAATCACTGGCTCTGCTCCTGTAGCAAACCTGATTAACCTGATTCCCAATGCTTTAACTTTACTATAACTACCTCTTCTCTGACTCTACTTCTCCACTTGGCATTCTTCCCTTCCTCCCACACTGTCTTCTAATTTGCTTCATTGCCTATTACTGTCCTAACTTAATACTTTTCATAATCTAACTCCCTTTTATTTATTTTATTCTTTTCCCCTTATTCTTTACACTCTTTTTTTTACCTACTCTCCCTGTATCCATACCTTACATGTATCTCTGTTTTTCTGTATAAAATTTAACATCTTTTTCCCTAGTCTGTAACTGTGAGGGGAAGTAATTAATTCATGCACCTTTAATCTTAAGACATATAGCTTCTTATTTTCTTGTAAATATGTATGATAGAAATTAACACTTGTAGTAACAATCTTAAATTGTTCAGTTTGTTATTATTGTTTCATTAACATGCATACTAATATTTTTTGTCTCTATGTACTAATTTTTGTGGAGCTTTTCTCCCCGGGCCTCTACTGAAAATGGAATTTTCTCCAGCTAGACTAGCCCGGTCAACAAATGTAAAATAAAATAAATAAATAAATAGAAGGGAAGACAGTGGAACAGGCTAACAGCTGCAAGTATCTGAGGGGGTGGTTGATGATAAAGGAACTCTGAATGAGGAGGTCAAAGCTAGAATCAGAGAGGCTGCAGCCAATTGGCACAGAGTGTCAGGGGTGGTGAGTGACAGAGGAATGCCAAAGAAGCTGGAAAGTAAGGTGCACAAAACATTAGTGCACCCTGTGATACTGTATAGTACAGAAACCTGGGCAGTAAAGGCAGAGCAGTTGAAGAAGCTAGAGGTGATAGAGATGAAGTACCTTAGGCAGATAGTAGGATGCACATTGTGAGACAGATGCAGAAATGGAGACATCAAAGCGTAAGCCAAAGTAGCTTCAATTGCAGAAAAGATCAAAGAGAACAGATTACAGTGGCTTGGGCACATGTGCAGAAAAGCAGAAGACAATCTGATGAAGAAGATTTCAAACAGACAGGATGTAGGCAAGAGTAATCAAAGGCATCCAGCAAAGAGCTGAATGCACTGTGTGAGAGAAGACCTGCGACAATCAGGCATGATTGTTGAAAAAGCTATGAAAGTGAAATTGAATCAAAAAAGTTGGTGACAGTTGACATGACAATGTAACCCCATATAGAAAATGGGAAAGAGGGGGTAAATAATGATGATATAGCCTTACGGCTATATTATAGTACAGACAATTGAGGTTATGAGATGCTAATGGGCTTCATGATATCATCCAGGGTTTGACTCCCTCACCTTTTATTTGACTACTGTTTGTATGTGAGTATGTCACTTGACCAGGCCATACTCCTGAAAAAGGGTTTATTTCTAAAGAGTTTACCTACTAAATTGTGATGCCCTGCACTGGCCCAGTAATCAAGGAGCCTCAATCCTCACCATTAACACCAGTGAGGGACATGCACATTGGGAGGATGGCAAGTACTCACAGTAAATACAATTTCCCTTAAGAGCGCACAGAGATTGTAGTCAGTCTGGGGCTGATTTCTCCCTCTCTCCAAATCCTAATAAGACTCCCCACTGGCACAGCTATAGGGTAAAGATCTCAGCCAAGTGGTCAAGTCAAAACCTCTAGCACCCTCTCTGTCCAACCAGTGCTTTGTGTCCCTGCCCAAGTAGCTGACACACACACACACTTTGAGATTTGATTTATATACAAATACACAGACACTCCTGGGGAAGGCTGGCACAGGTTTACTAACTATGCCCACTTCTTCCCCGACTATACAGTAGTACCAGCTGCCACCAACCATCATTTATCAGCTACTATAAGACCCTTCCCAAAGGGTGACCAATTCTGCTGTGTAATGTTACTGTTATCCAAATGGTAAGTGTGTCAAAGACTTTAAGGCTATTTAAGAGCAGCCTGTACAGTGTCACCAAATATATTTGCAAGTACACTAAGAGCTTAAATATGTCTAAACAAACCAGCCCCAATTAAAAGGTTTAAATATATTTAATAATAAATAATAAAAGCACAAGACAATACTCAATAACTCAACACAGTCACAACAGAGTTCAGACTGACAGGAAATGCTTTAAAACCTTGTTGCAGGACAGTCTCACATAAATACAGACATCATCTAAACTAATCTTACTATATTCTTATCTGTCTCTAAGAGAAATACCATACCTAAATTTTATTTACAGAGTCAGGTAAATGCAAGTGCTGAATGGATGTTTACAGGTCCAAAGACAAGATACAAAATGCAGACTTTCTCTGTGAGATAGTTCTTAATAATACACATTACTTCTGGGTTAGCTGGATGACATCACTATTTGACACCTCTGTGTCAAAAATACTTATCTCTTAGAAGTTTTGCCTAGAACTGGAAGTCGTAAAACAGTTAACTACTTTTACCTTTGAAACCTGTAATTGTTTTTGTTTCCAGAGAATAGAAAGAGTTTCTAGCTGCAGACATTCTGTCTCTTTGCATTAACTAACTTTATAGCACAGTCGTAAGTAATTTCAAGTTATTTTCTCAGAGTTTTGCAAGTTAACTCTGTATGTTCCAACTTCTAACATGAGAACGTACATTTGCACAGGCATATAGTGTATACACATTTCTGCTCTGTTCCAGCAGGGTACACTGTGGTTACATTTGTAAGACAAGCATACACATTATACTACTATTCACAAATAAAAGAATTATTTACAAAATTCCAGCCAGCCTTCACAACCCCCCCTGCAAGAACTCAAGCTAGTTTTTCAAGTGACCCTTGAAAAACATTGCTTGAGAGGGTTGAGCCTATCTGGGAATATCTTACCCCATTCCCTGTTTTGACAGCGCATCTGCGTTGGCATTACTAACCCACTATGGTGCTGCACTGACATATCATATGCTTACAAACCTAGGCTCCACCTTAGTAACTTGGCATTTTACTGGCTGGCTCGATGTAGCCATGTTAAGGGATTGTGGTCTGTAACTACAGTGAATTTCTTTCCATACAGATAAGGCTGAACTTTTTGCAGTGCCCACACTATGGCTAGATATTCCTTTTTGACAGCTGCATAGCATTCCTCCCTGGGTTGGAGCCTACAACTGAGATAAACCACTGGGTGCTCTTCTCGCTCTGAAGAAATCAGGCTAAGTACAGACCCCCCCCCCACATGGTTTGAAGCATCCACCTACACAACAAATTATTTGCTGTAATCTGGACTGGCTAACACAGGGGGTCCTCCCAAAGCTCCTTTAAGCTTCTGGAATGTCTGCTCACATACTGGGGTCCACACTACCTTATCTGGCCTGCTTTTCCTTGTCAGGCATATGAAGGGAGCAGCTATGGTACTATAACTGGGGACAAACTTTCTGTAGTACCCTACTGCCCTAGAAATGCCCTCACATGCTTTTTGGTAATAGGCACAGGCCATACCTGAAGGACTTCCACTTTGGCAGGTCCTGGCCTGATCTTACCACTCCCCACTCTATGTCCCAGATAGGAGACCTATACCATACCCACCTGACATTTTCTGGGCTTAATGGTCAACCTTGCCCTCTGTAGTCTTCCCAGCACCTCCTTGACATGCTGATGGTGCTCCTGCCAAGAATGGCAATAGATGGCAATATCATCTAGGTAAGCAAGGGCAAAATCTCCTGCTCCTGCTAAGATATGATCTAACAGCCTCTGGAAAGTTGCTGGGGCATTTTTCATCCCAAAGGGCATCTTTCTGAATGCATACAAGCCAAAAGGAGTCACAAATGCTGACCTCTCTCTAGCACTGCGAGTCAAGGGCACTTGCCGGTAACCCTTGGTAAAATCAGTGGTGGTAAGATACTTAGCTCCACCCAGCTGCTCCAGGGCTTCATCTGTCCTAGGCATAGGGTAAGCATCTGACTCTGTGTGACTATTTAATTTCCTGTAGTCCACACAGAACCTGGTGCTGCCATCCTTCTTTGGTACCAGCACCATTGGGGAGGGCCCAGGGACTGCTGGACTCCTGAATTACTCCTAGTTCCAACATTTCCTGTATCTCCTCCCTCAGAATCTGTTTGACTCTCTCATGCACCCTATAAGGGGCCTGCTCAATAGGCCTTTAAGGTCCTGTATCCACATGGTGCTGCACCAGGTGGGTGCACCCTAGTTTCCCAGTGAACATGCCCCCAAACTCCTGTAACACTGCTCAAATTTCTCGAACCTGGGTAGGAGATAGCTGCTGGGACATTGCTACCCCTTCCACTGAGGTATCCATCCAAGCATCACTGAGGAGATCATTCATCAGATCCTCCTCAGCCTCTGTTTGCCATCCACTGCAAATACTCAGCACAAGGGTCTCCCTATCATGGTAAGGTTTCATCACATTAACATGGTACAATTTGTGTCCCTGCCTCCTGCCTAGCAGTTTCACCATGTAGTTAACATCACTGACCTTCCTTACCACTTGTAGGGTCCCTCCAAAGCTGCATGCAGCTTGTTGTGTCTGACAGGAATTAGAACCATTACCTGCTGCCCTACAGCATACTCTCTAGCTTGAGCATTCATGTCATATCAGATCTTTCTCTCCTGTTGGGCTTCTGCCAGGTTCTCCTGGGCCAAGCCCATGAGTTCCCTGAGCCTTGTCCTGAGGTTTAGGACATATGCCACAACAGACTCCTTGTGGGATTCACACTCACCCTCCCACTCACCTCGAATTAACTCTAGAGGCCCCCTCACCCTATGCCCATACAGCAACTCAAGGTGTGAAAAACCTGTGGATTCCTGGGGCACCTCTCTGTAAGCAGACAGCAAATGGGGCAGATAGTTGTCCCAGTCCCTCTTAAACTAGTCTGCAAATGCCTGTAGCATTGTCTTGAGTGTAGAGTTTAACCTCTCAACAAGACCATTAGTCTGGGGATGGTAGAGGGTGGTCTTTAAGTGCTTCACCCCACAGTACTTCCACAGACAAGCCAGCAGATATGACATTAAATTGGTACTTATGAAAAATTATGATGTTTTCCTGTTTGTTTTTTTTGCTATTACTTGCATTTACATGCATGCATACCACAGTTCATTTAACTATTTATTGTAATCAACTAGTCTTGTTACAGTATTGTACTGAGTACAATAAATACACGAAGACAACTGTTTCAGTTAATACACTTTACTTTCACATTTTTTTCAGATGCTGTCAGCTCTCTATTGCAAATATCCAAAGCTTGTTCTGCGCAGTCATATTTATACCAAAAGGTCTGATATTTTTCTCAACGTCTGATGTATAATAATTCTTTCTTTGTATAACAGTTTTTCTTTGTTCTTCTAATTTATGATTTGTCCTTGATTTAAGTTTCGTGGTCCAAGGAAATTCAGTTATCTGAAACATGGTGTTCCAGCACTATCTGATGTTCTAACTTCATCTTGCTTGATGTTACATCTCTTTACTTCATTGATGTCCTTCCAGTTGCCATTTGCACAGCTATTTTTACAGACTTTGTTTCTTAATAACATACTCCTTTACATGGATGCCAAAATCTAACTAAGCTATATATGCTTGCCAGCACACTTACTATTTTCGTACATTTTATACTACATCTAAATTAACCCTTTATATTTCATATCGTTCTTGCAGCTTTTTTATTCAAACTAATATTCATGCTAGCATCAGTTTGAAAAGACAGTGTATACTAAATAGAACAGAGTACTAATATTCTTTCAGTTCTCCATTTTTTTATTTGTTTGAGGAACGGACTAAACTTCAGTTAACGAAAAGACTGCATTTGTTTCATTAGCATTATTATTTACAGAATTTACTATTCTGCTCATAATTACAATCATGACTTGTTTAGTTATTGCAACTCTTTGTAACCTGCAGCATATAAAACTATTATAAGCTGTCATTATTATTATGACCCCCAAAACTACCAACACAGGATGTATTAACCAATTTAGCAATTTGGTTTCAGATGATGACCATCTTGTGAAGATGTCCCACCAATTATGGGCAGTGTCAGCTTCTGTTTTTGTCTTTTACTATTAACACCGGGTTGTTTGAAACCATACCTACAAACTGTGGTACCACTTTAACAAACATTTTGAAATTTGAAGGCAATATTGTTCATTTACACAACATTTTGTTCAGTTTACAAATTTAGATACATTAGTACTAAACTGTAATCTATCTATTAAAGATACTTGTAATCGTTTACTTTTCTTGTGGTTGTAAATGTGAAATTTGTGGGATATCTTGTTTTACTAGTTTTTACACCAAGCTCTTTTAAATCTGCATTTGGTATTTTTTTTAAAGTTGGAAATGTAATATTGAAGTGCAATATTGTTTTTTGGTATTGTCCTATCATGGTACAAGGGGATGGTATTTTTACCATTTGATCTGTATGAAGTATTGGCCTGTTACCCAAAATGGTAAGTATTTTAACCCATGGTCCTTTTTGTATTACTGTGTTGTTTATACAAATAAACAGAGTATTGGTAGAAATCATACCCTTTTTTCCCCGTTGAGTTTATTTTTATTTTTGTATTATTGTCTACACACTGTGACATTTTTGCATGATGTCTTTTTTGTCAGAACCATTACATTTTTAAGGTAATGTACAGCATTTGATAGAGATAGAGCTGTTTACTGAAATGTTTATGTCAGTCGTTGATTCTTTTTCTACGTTTATGTATGCCTCACCTTGTTTAGCTAACCATGCTGTTATATTTGTGTTAAATGTTATCTTTCCAAAGGTACATGCTGTATGCTTTTTACAACTGAAATTGTCTTTTGTTCTGTTTTGTGTAGTATAAGTTTTATTCATGAAATACTGTAATTCCCTCTGTTTTGATGTTCAGAATGATGCAAATCAAATGCAGATGTCTGTGTTAAATGATGCATGCCTTGTCTCGCAGCTGCATTTTTATCTATAGTCCTTGAAGCATGTTCCAGACACTGAACATTCAGCTTGTCTCAAGCTGTACCAGAATATATGCATGCTAGCAAACAGAAATGCATGTATTTAACTACCTATATTATTTCTACATATATTATAGCAACAGATGTGTATATGCATCTAACTAGCAAATAGATGTGCACATGCATTTATACATTTTTAAACAGGTCTACTTTGTAAGAACGAAAGACCACAACACAGAGACCAGAAGGACGAAACCCTGGAACACCAAAAGTACGAAATTCAAAATCCCGATATTACGGGATTATGATTTAGTGCTTTTGGTGTTCTGCTGTAGGTAAGTATGTATGTGTAAGTGTATTTGTGAGGGGTATTGCTTTGTGTAAGTGTGTGTTGTGACTGCGGTGTGTGTGTGTGTGTGTGTGTGTGTGTGTGTGTGTGTGTGTGTGTGTGAGGGACTGTAATGTGTGGGTGTGAGTTTGCCTTGTGTGTCTGTGCGATCTCGGAGTTAGAATATTAAAGTAGGGGGGTGGGAGTGCAGGGGGGCTTGCCCCCCTGCTTATCTCTAGTGTAGGGTTGTGTGTCTGGTAGTTTGAGGCACTTGTGTCTATGTTTGTGTGTGTTTTGCAGTTACGCGGTTTTTGGTGTTCCGGGGTTTCGTCCTTTTGGTCTTGGTGTTGTGGGTTTCGGTGTTGTGGTCTTTTGTTCTTACGAAGTAGACCCTTTTAAACATATCTATCACTGTATACATTCTCTCTGTTTTATTTGAAATCCAAAACTGTCTATAGTTTTGTTTTGATACAGGAAGTTATCACAGCTTTATAATGTCAACACAATGATAACAACCATTACTATTAGAACTGGATGAATATGAATATGACTCTATACAGTGATGTTCTATGCAGTAATTTATTGACAATGCTTGAGGATTTTATTGCAAAGGCATTGCCGTCTTGTTTAAAAAAAAAAAAACACATATGTCACAAATGTCAAGCTTTGACTTGTTACTCTATTTACATAGATAAACCATTTACTATATACTGTATGGAATACACTTGCTTGTACAGATTGTTTTTGCATTTGTACATACATGGCTATAATGTACACTCAGTCCAGTTTCCAAACCTAGCATTAAACTGAAGCCTGCTAATTACATTATTTGAAACATATTAACACTTTCTACTTTTAAGTCCCTTTTGCAGTACTGTTTACACAGTTAGTGTAAAATTTAAAGCATCCCCTTCCCCCTGTAGCTTGCTTTATGCTGTCAGAATTAAATGTATGTACTAGGCTATCAGCCCTAGGGCTTATACAAGCCCAGCCAAAAAGGTACCCTGGCTTTTGCCACCCAAGAAAATTATTTTCCTGTGCCACTGTCGAGCAGGGCAGCAGAAGTGATCCCCAGGGTGAATTTCCTATTTCCCATCCAATCATCAAGATTTTTCTTGAAGAGTGCTAATGAGGAGCTTTGTTTGATATAGATAGGTAGTTTATTCCAGAGTATAGAAAGTCTTTGGGACAGGAATCTATCCCTCCGGCATGTTCTGTTTATTGTGGTGACAAGGTTTAGGTCCCTAGAGCGTGTAGCTTGAAGGGATTGGGATTTCTTTAAGTTGACCATGTCCAACAGCTCTGGGCTTGACATAGCTTTGTATGTTAGCCAGAGATCACCTCTGAGTAGGTGATATGCGATGGAGTAAAGCTGGAGTTTTTGAGACGGTCTGCATATGGCATCTGTTTGAGGTTGGTAATCCTCTTTGTGAGGTATTTCTGCGGCCTTTCCAGTTGTTGTAGATGTCTTGTGAGGGACATACCAAAAGGGGCGTTGTACTCTATAATGGGTCTAATGAGTGATGAGTAGAGGGGAACAATGACCTATTTTTTTTTTTTTGGATGAGAAACCTTTAATGATGAGGTGTGCCATGTAGAAGGATTTCCTGACTACTGTGGCAATATGATTATCAAAGGAGAGACTACTGTCCACCTGTGTCCCAAGGTCTCTTATCATGCTTTTGGTGTTAAGCATACTATTGCCTATGTTATAGTTCATGGGTACAGAGTTTTTACCAAAGGAGATGACAATGCACTTTTTGGCATTGAGCTTGAGGCCATGGCTTTGACACCAGTCATCTGTCTCAGTGAGGCCCTTTTGTAGGATGTCCACATCGTTAGGAGTTTCGATTATGGCTCGTAGTTTGCAGTCATCTGCGAACTTTGTTAGCCAAAGATCTTCTGTGTTAGCCTGTACTTCAGAGAAGTAGATACCAAACAGGAGATGACCCAGGACTGAACCCTGTAGTACTTCACTTGTCACAAGTCTGAAGTCGGATTTGGAGTCTGCTACTTTCACAGTGTGGGTTCTGTCAGTGACATAGGCATTTATACCTAGTTTAGAGAGTTTATCTATAATTCCAGAGTGGGGGATGGTGTCAATAGCCTTGGCAAGATCTAGATAGGTTATGTGAACCACCTTACCCTTGTCTACTGCTTTGGTGACTGCTTCAAAGAAGTTTATGAGGTTTAGGAGACATGATCTGCCTTTTACAAACCCGAACTGGGTGGGGTCCAAAGTTTGGAGATTACCAGTCTTTGTTTATAAGTTCCATGATGACACATTTCATGGCCTTGCAGACCAGACTCGTCAGGCTAAGAGGGCGGTAGTTCCCGGGGTCTGTGGTGGCTACCCCTTGTGGAGTGGGATAACAGTCACTGTGTGCCATTCGGCGGGCATAAGCCTGAGGTGAGGCAATGATTGAATATGGTACTGAGGTGGGGTGCCAATTCGTTCTGTAGTTCATGTAGAATGCAGCCTGGGATGTTGTATGGTCCCATGGATGCTGTGTTCTTGGCTTTGGAGAGTGTGATTTTTACCTGTGCAGCTGTGATTACAGGAACTTTGCATTCTTCCTGTATAGAGATGGGCCATTTAGGGGGCAAGAGGGGGATAAAGCTAGCACTGGAAACCAGTCTTGTTTCCCTTAACCTTATAAATTTCAGTGCCAGTAACATTTTATCTTATGCAACATTCCTTGTAACTAGCCATTCCAGCCTGGAAAGATTTGAGTTCACATACTTTTTTTTTTCTGCACATTCCAGATGCTCAAACCATAATTCCTTCAGCACTTACTCATACCTTTAGTCATTCATTAATATACTTGCAACTTGATATTAGAATGCAGTTGTAATAAACATTAACTTGCTTAACTATGCATAATATTGCTTTTGAATACTGTTTTTGCTGGAGTCTGTGCTATTTTTTATGCTATCATACAATTGTAAGAAACAAATGAGATATTGGCTTAACTAACACATGCTTAAAATAGATATATTTACATGATTTACATTTGCTGTCATTTGCCTTTTGCTGCACTTTAAGTGAAAAGAAAATACATGCATGTCAGTCTTGTGACGTCATGTCATTACTGCATTTAACTACTGTCATTTGATTTCTATGCCCTAGAACTGTTTTGTTATTTGAAATGGTTTTAAAAATACTATCCTTAACCATTTCTGAAATGTAGAATACTATGTTGTAAATGATTTTTATCAGCGTAGTTAACTGCTGTTGCTTTAACTCTTTACTAACCATATTATATTTGTCAGTATTCTGTTTTGCTGACTTTAAAGCTCTTGTGCACTTCAGAAAAGGTGTTTGCATATGTTGTTTATACTTTTTGAACTCACTCTGACTGTGTCTTAGAAGTTTATTAAATCTTTTTGTTAGTTCACTATGAACCTCATCTCTGTTTTTATCTGTTTTGTAATGTGGTTTTATGCCACTTTTGTCTAGCAAGATGTACAGAAGATTCTTTAAATAACTGACTTGACTGATATTCTAACTCTGAAATTAACATTTTTACATGTGGTGATAGGACATAATGCATTTGGTTATTTACCATTACTTTTATGACATTGCACACAGAAAGCAGTTTCATATGACTTGCACAATAAACGTTTACTGTTATACAAATGATGCTGCTGTTTAAGATACCAGTCAAACTTACATAAAGCATTGACATCAACATTAACTAATAAAGTACTGCATGTGCTACAGTTCTGTTTATACCAGTCTTTAAATCCTGACCATACATGTGCTGGACTGTCATTACTGTCTATCTGGAAGGTAATTTTACATTTAATACTTTTCTGTGTAATGGCATTCATACTGTTGAATGAGAAACAAAAAGAGAATTACCAGTTTCTGTTGTGGAATGTAGCCAAATAATCCATCGAGAACAGAGTACTAATATTCTTTCAACTTTTGTCAGTCAGTATTTCTTTTGGGAAACCTACCCTGGTGAAAATCTCTAACAAAGCATTTGTCACCTGTTCTGCCTCAATGGAGAACAGAGCCAGTGCCTTAGGGTATCTGGTAGCATAATCTACTACCACTAGGATATAATTTTTCCCTGTGGGACTTGGGGTACTCAGAGGCCCTACAATATCCATAGCTACCCTTTGAAATGTCTCCTCAATCACAGGCAAAGGTATCAAAAGTGCTTTCACCTTGTTTCCTGCTTTGCCTACCATTTGGCACTGCTCACAGGTCCTGCAGTACCCTGTTACATCTACGGAAATCCCAGGCCAATAGAAGTTCTGCATAATACGTCTCTTGGTACATTTTATGGCCATATGACCTGCAAAGGGAATATCATGGGCTATGGCTAGAAGTGCCAGATGGTAGGCTCTGGGTACTAAAACTGCTGTATTCTCTCACCATCTAGCCCTCCCTCAGGGGTCCACTCTCTATACAGTAACCCTTTGTCCTAGTATACAGATTCCCCCTTCCCTTGAGAATCAGGTGCCTCACTAGCTACCTCTCTCTCAAGCCTTGTAATGTAGGGTCTGAGAGCTGAGCCTGTCTCAACTCTCTCTTTGTAACCCTTCCCAGCTCCCCTTCCACAGGAACTCTGGTATCCCCTGACAGCTATGCCTCACTGTCATCCTGGTTAATACTACTCACCTCTGTCCTTGCACTCACTCTGTCCAAGGAAACATCAGTACCCACAAGCAGCTATGGCTCACCTTCAGTCTCACTCCTACAGGGTTACTCCCTCTCTGAAGTAACCACCTCACCAGTACTGTCTGTAAGTCTATCTGGGTCTCCACCAGGCTATCAGACCCACGTCTTTGTCTCCAAGTCTGACTGTGTGTAACTGCATGAACATACAGTATCGAATTACCAAAATCATTCCATATCAAGAAATCTGCAGGGTGGTAGTTTGGTACCCTTGTTATCTCAAGACAACCTACTGTTGGTATTTTGTCATTCCCACTTACTGGCTCTCCCACCTTTTATTCCCCACCTTGCCTCCTTGGACATTTATATGCTATGTGGCCCCACTTGTTGCATTTAAAACATTTAACCATAGGTCCTGAACATGTACCTGGACTAGTGGCTTCCTCTGCTACTGACAGACTCTGTTGGGGCAGTCTGGCTGCCCACCATGGGTTCCCTTAGACCCATGAGCAGCACTGGATGTCCCTTTTCTGTGCAATGATGCCCTGTTTGCTAGATATAGGTCTCCCCCTTCCCCAACTCATCCACAGTCTATCAGCTAACCAGATTCACATGTCCTCAGGCAAAGTGCTAAGGGCTTGTTCCCTCACCAAAAGGTCTGCCAGCCCTTCAAAAGTGGTGACCTGATATTTACTCAACCACCTATGAAAATAAGTGCTTAGTTCAGCAACATATTCACACACACGTTCATCTGCCTTGCATCTACGCTCAAGAAACATTTTCCTATAAGCTTCTAGCAAACAATTCTTTAAAACATTATAATTTAGGGAGTCATTATAAGAAAGTTTGGACATTACAGTTACAGCTTTACCATGGAGTAAGGGGGTCAGGAACCATACACAGAGTCCTTGGTCAACATCATTCTGTTTACATACCCTCTGAAACATATGAATGAAACTATCAAAATTATTCCCCTCTGTAAAGTGTGGAAGAAATTTACTGACCTTTGTTGCTTCTGGGTTTCAGTTACTCCCTTCCCCATTACCTCAATGACCCTGATGAAGAGTCAGCATCTCCTTTTCATGTTGCCTCTGCCTCTCCTTCTCCTCAGCATCCAGGCATCACAGTTTCTCATTTTCCTCAGTCTCTAGATGCCTCAGTCTCTCTGCTGTCTCTATTTCCAAATGCTTGGCCTGTAGCTCAAGTCTCTTTAAGTCCAAATGGATTTTGAAGACCTCTGTGGAAAGGTTGAGCTGTCCATTTTCTGAGTGTTTTACATTTCCACGGCCAGTCTGATTGTCCTCCTGGTTACTATTCTCTGATGCAGCTGTGACTAAAGCTGCAATCATGTCTGCTTTAGTCAGGTTGGCATGCACTGGTCCTATAGCCTGGCACAACTCAGCCAACTGTCTCCTTGTCAGCTTGCCATACTCCTCTGCTGACATGCTTGCCTGCTCTCCCTGACTAACTAAGCTAACAAAAGATATAAACAATTGTAATAGGAACTCTGAATGTTTACTGTGTGGGTGATTAAGAGTGCAAACACCTTCAGTGATCACTGTACACAGGCAAAAGGAATTCAATATCCACACCACTACAAGCCAATTAATATGTGATGTGGCTATCTCTCCACTATCAACCAATTAATATATGATGTGGCTATCCCACCACTGCCAAACAATTAATATGGGATGCCCCTGCACTGGCCCACCTCAATACTCACCACTAACACCAGTGAGGGATGTGCACATTGGGAGGATGACAAGTACACAAACAATAAAGTACAATTTCCCTTAAGAGCAAACAGAGATCACAGTCAGTCTGGGGCTGGTTTCTCCCTCTCTCTCCAGATCCCCAATAAGAATCCCCACTGGCACAGCTATAAAATTAAGATCTCAGCCAAGTGGTCAAGCCAAAATCTCTAACACCCTCTCTGTCCAACCAGTGCTTTGTGTCCCTGCCCAAGTAAATGACACACACACACACACACTTTGAGATTTGATTTATATACAAAGACACAGACACAGACACTCCTGGGGAAGGCTGGCACAGGTTTACTAGCTATGTCCTCTTCTGTCGAGACTATACAGTAGTACCAGCTGCCACTAACCAACCTTTATCAGCTACTATAAGGCCCTTCCCAAAGGGTGACCATTTCTAATGTGTAATGTTACTGTTATCCAAATGGTGTGTCCAAGACTTTAAGGCTGTTTAAGAGTGGCCTGTACAGTGTCACCAAATACATATGCAAGTACCCTAAGAGCTTAAATATCTTTAAACAAACCAGACACAATTAAAAGGTTTAAATATCTTTAATAATAAATAATAAAATAGTGTAAGAAACTTCTCTGTGTGGAAGATTTTCAGTCCATATATTTCTAGAAAATTACTGTATATTAATCAGATCAGACAATAGTAGTAGAAGTAGTGAATGTAAACTCGTCTTAAGTCAAAACAAAACAAAACAAAAAGTAATAATAGAAAATATATAATTGTACAGCATTATTAAGTATTTAAAAGTAATCCAAGAAGGTAGGCAATCTGTTTCCAGTCGAAAATCCTTTATTATGTACACAGACAAGCGATCCAAGTAAAACAAAAATAGAGTAATAATTTCCTCACAAGCTTTCTAAATATATATATATATATATATATATATATATATATATATATATATATATATATATATTTTATCAGGCATGGGAGTGGTTTATTGTGCTGTAAAACAAAGTGTTATTGGTACACATGTTAAATTCACATCCCTTCCCCCATCAGTGTGACATTCGAGCTGGTCCTGCCCTACTTAGTAACTGTCATAATAATATATAACCCTTATGTACTTTAAATAAAATTATATAATGATCTGGTACCTCTTATTTAACCAAATTATTAAGTAGATTATTAAGTCTGTGATTTTATCCAAGACAATATACTACATGACTGGAAATATATCAACCTTAGTTCATTTGGCAATCAAAAAAAATATATATAAATATATACATATACATTTTGCATGTAAAAATCTATTTCTATTTTCATAACTTATTGTTAACAAAGATCGCTTTCATCCTTCTAGACTTCTTCAGGTCTATGTACAAGAACCCTAAAAACCTATATAATTGTATAATTAGTTAGTATTGTTATTACATATCATTTTGAATAAAGGGGAAAAAAGAACCAGAAAAAATAAAAATAAGAAAAAATGTATGTATAATGATGGAAACAAAATATACACTTAAATTTCAACTGATTTAAAATGGTATTTAAAACCAATTTGTAGAATAAAATAAAATAAAATACAATTAGTCATGTAAACAATGTGGCAATTTTATAAGTTCCAGTGCACTTTTAATTGAACAGTAGTAGTTTAGTCCAGGCTTCCTAAAAGAGTTCAGCTTTAATTGCCACATGAGTTCATGTTTCTCCAGAATATTTGGGATGTCTCCTTCAAGATCACCCATGTCAATGCAATCCAAGATCTGGAACGTAAAACCTGTGTGTCTTTTTGGCTAGTGCATTATTTTTACATCCAGAGCAGATTTCTGACAGATGACATGAAATCCTACGCTTGAGTTTATTTACAGTCTTGCCCACATAGAATGCATCACATTCATTGCACTGTGCCCTGTAAATTACTTTTGTAGTGTTAGTCACCCCCTCCACTGGCTTTAATGATCTTCTTTAAATAAGGGCAATAAAACTATCACCTTGCTGTATAAATATACAAAATGTACAATTAGTTTCACATCTTTTAGTACTTTTCTCACATGGTCTAGGTTTAAATTCAACAAAACTTCTAATGCTCCTGGCCTTCCTATAAACAAATGATGGGGCTTCACCTAAGATGTTAATCAGAAAAGGGTTTCCTGTGACAATGTCCCAGTTTTCTTCAATAATATTTTTGATACTGTGATAATCCAAAGTGTATGTCAGGATGCAGCTATTTTTGCATTTGTTATTCTCTGTGGAATTACTTATCATGTTTCTACTGGGGATGTTGAGTGAAGGTGCTTCAGTCTTTTTCAGTTCTATAATGGGTTCCAGGATGTTTTTTTAACATCTGACTTTCATAGCCTCTCACATGATTTTCAAACTGTGTGCACAAAAGCATAAGAAATGAAATTAACATGTGCTGTGTATGCAGACACTGCTCCCGTGTCACTCCTGAAAAAGGCTTGTTCACAGTTAATAAATTATTAAAAAAAGAACTAATGAGCTGGTTCGAGTTACTTTCATGTCATGTTGTACACAGTTCTTCCAGAAAGTTCAGCAGAAATATCAATCTTGAGGAGGTTAGATGACATATTGTGTTAAATAATGCAGTCAAAACATAATCACTATTCCTGCTTACTTTTAAATAGTTGTGACATTATAAATAACAAAATAACAAAATAATGACACTTACATATCCAACATATGCACACACACACACACACACACACACACACACACACACACACACACACACACACACACACACACACACACACACACACACACTACCACATTAAAATTCTAGGCACCACAGATTGCTCACCTGCATAAAATATCATGTATAGAGGCATAGAAAATAATTAATTTTAAACATATAACTGAGAAATTAATTTTCAAAAACTTGCACTCGTATAACTGTAAACATCTCATAATGCCCAAAATGTGTCATTTAAATTGACTCAAAAAGGGTACCTAAATTAACAATCCATAAGTGCTGTTTCTCATTCAGTCTTTGATGTAAAAAATAAACATCCCTGTCTTTAAATGTTATGTGGTCTAGATTGTTGTTGCTGTTTAGTCATTTAGTTGAGACTGACACTTCAAGACCTTAAAGACTTTAATCTGACTGTCAAAAACTGTTTCTTTTAGTTCTTTCTAATTCACATTCAGTGTTTCAGTAATGCTGTCTATTTATCTTAGCTTGTTTTTGATCTTTGCCAATAACAGAATTTTCTCTAGTGAACCCTGCCTTTGTAATATATAATCAAAGCATGTAAGTTTTTGAGTTTTAGTTTTACTATCAGGCTTTGCAATGAACATTCTGTTTTTTTTTTATATTTTATTTCTGTAAGTACTGACTTTTTGGCTCTTCTTGCAGTCCACAGAATTCTTAAAAAAAGTTTTCTCCAGAACAACAGTTCAAAAGCATCAATTTTCCATCACATAACCTTTTATAATCCACATTTCACAGCCGTATGCTATAACTGAAGAAACCATAACACTAACTAAATGAACATTTGTTGACAATGTGATATCTTTGCTCTGTCGAATCTTATCTATATTTGCCAAAGCTTTCCTTTCCGAACGTAAGCACCTTTTAATTTTGTAGCTGAAATTACCATCTGCAGAGATCTCTGAACCCAGAAAAATAGAATCTGTCACTGCTTCCAGTTCTTCTTTTTTCAAAGAACTGATAGAACTAGATAGCATAATGTTATTTATTAATAAGAAAGGTGGTGTAGCAAAGCACAGCAGCAGAGATCATATAACAGCGGCCAGAATCATAAAAACAAGTTTAATTACGATTAGTGCTTTCAACACTCAATGGTGGCTTCATCAGACCATCAATACACATATAAAAACTTACATTTCACTTATATACTTACGGTTTATCACCATTAATTAGAAAGTGATATCAGCTGCTAACATTTTCCATGTAAAACTCAATGTTTTTGTGTTTTTTGTTTAGTTTTGTGGTTATTACATATGAGTATTTGAAGGTGACATTACCTGGATCAATGAAGTGTTTTTTGAATACATTTGTATCTATTTGATAAGGGGATGGGCTTGCTGTGGTTTTCTTTCCAGACTTTTAAGAGTTTGTAAATAGATTCCCAGAATTGTTATGTATTGCTTTTATGACTGCTCTGCAGTTGAAGTAGGTTTGTTTGATTTTTGTTATTAATTATTTTATTTGGTTCCTTAGAGCACTGTTCTAAGTTTCTCTTCAAAATAAACACATTACTTAACATCTAGAGACTTCTATGTCACATGGCTGATTATCTAAAAACACATTGACACCCCTTTATCAGCCTGAGAAATAACATTATTTTTCAGTCTAAGACTCTTTAATGCTAATTTTCCTGATTTTGGTCAAGTGATATCTGGCATGTATAAAATGTATTAGCATTAATGTAAAGATTTCATAACAGCAAATTCAAATACTTTCATCATAGGATGATAGCAAGATTCAGATCTGAGTCACTAATCTTAAAGTTAACCACATCAGAGTCTGAGGCATTGTGGTTAAACTTCTCCTTAGACCAATATTCTAGTTTCAATAATCTACAAAAACATCTAAGGTCTTGCACCATGTGAAATTCACTAGTGATGCAGGATATAATAACATTTAAATCTTTATTAATTTGCACTAATAAACTTTTTAATCAGTAGTACACCCAAAATTTTATATGCCAGATTATTCACCTCAGAATTATAATTTACATCTCCAGATTCATTATGCTTTGTAAAACATTGGTAATGCACTTTGTGTTTCCTGTCTCCCCTCCTAGAATTATTCTGATACATAATTGGACCTCCTGGACATTTAGGGCTCATCATCTGAGTCCAAGTCTATATCCTCATTAGGCAAAGCCTTATCCATTACAGTTATATCAGACAGGGATGACAGAAGATCAGAAAACAGCATGGTATGTTTCCTTACTTATGTATAACTTTTTCTCCTGATTTTGTGACAAAGCAAAATGAACTTTTTTTATGTTTTATATAAGAAAATTCTCAGTTATTTTACAGCCATTAATGTCTCTGTTAAATGTCTTATGTAGTAAAGCCATGCACAAAATTTGTAATGATTTGGCAGATTCTTAAAGTTTGGTCTCAGGTGATGATAATTCTGTGCTGAAAGTAGATTCCTGAAGTTTAATATTTAAGTAGTTTATATTCCATTCATAATAAATAACACTGAGGCCATGTGTTGCACTGCTTTTCATTGCTAAATAAAAAAAAAACATATCACCTAGCCCAACACTAGGTTCCAAACTAACCCTAAAATCTCATGGCACCTGTTGCTCGTCTGGTCAGGATAAAACAGAAGAACATTCATGGGTTCTGTTCAAGCAGCTTTATTACACATAAATACATCAGAAATGAGGCTTTGTAACTTAAACTTAAATAAACTTACAAACAGACTGACTGCCACACTCATACATGTTAACACCCTGGCTGTTCTCTCAAAATGGCACTGCTGCCTTCATGCGCTCCGTATTTCTATGCACATGTAAAAATCTGGAAATGATTCTTAAAGTTCATAGGTTCATAGGTAGGTATTAGGCTATTGGCCCTAGGGCCTATATAAGCCTAGCCAAAAGGTACCCTGGCTTTCGCCACCCAAGAAAATTATTTTCCTGTGCCACTGTCGAGCAGAGCCACAGAAGTGATCCCTGGAGTGAATTTCCTATCTCCCATCCAATCATATAGGTTCATAGGTAGGTACTAGACACATTGTTATCACCATGCATTTCACTACCAAGTTTTGAACCCAGGACACTGGGCACTATAGTCAGAGCAACATACCACTAAACTAAACCAGCAGTTTTTAATAATGAGAAGTCAGAATCAAACCCTGCACCTTGTGCCTCTAAGGGAACAACTTTAATCATTATACCAAGCCCTACCCCTAGGTACATAGACACACTCTGATCTACATCCTCCCTCTTTGAGAAATAGTCCTTATATGAAATGACAGTATTCAATTACATGCAATTTACAGAAATGATCTTTTGACATGCAGTTATACAGAACTAGTTATCTGACATGCAGTTATACAAAATCAGACACATATAAAACAATTATGTCTAAGTTGCTGTGTATTTTACACTAGGTCTGGAAATATGACCTGATCATATGTAATATAAAAGTCAGAATTGGATCTAGCAAGGGGGACATTCTTTGGGGAATGTTCAACTTTGGAGACATCTTCAGGAATGGGAATGGATACTACAACATGTTCTTTGGTACAAACATTGTCAGGGTTGATCTGAGATCTAGAGTCTATATCACAGGTATGATGCTGCAATATCATTTCTGGTACAGGAAGAAGATGTCTGCAGTTTCTCCTGTAATCTATACCCTCAGATTCCACGAGGTAGGATCTCGGCTCGGTACATATACCCCTCACTTGATCAATTCGATTAAAGCCTTTTGCCATTTGCATCCTCACTGTCTCTCCTTCTTTTAATGGACAACAAAATATGCTTGTTTTATCATAGCCAGACGTCTGAGAAGATCGCTTCTTAAAAAGTTGGGCTTTGATTGCACTGTTGTTTTTAGCCTTAGGCACCAACAAAGTAGAACTGATAGGCAAGGTTGTTCTGATTTGCCTAGATAGACATCTCTGAGCAGGCGAGCCAAGTAGATTGTCACGGGGCATATTTCTGAGACTGAGTAAATTCAAGAAAATATCAGTATTGTCATGCTTTGACCTTTCCAGTAATTGCTTTGCAGTCTGTATTGCATGTTCAGCAAGGACGTTTGACTGATGATATCCAGGACTGCTAGTAACATGGATAAAGTCCCACTCTTTACCAAATCTCTGAAACAATTGACTGGTAAATTGGGAACCATTGTCAAAAATAACTTTGTGTGGAATACCATGGACTGAGAAGTGATGTTTCATCTTAGTAATAACAGCACTGGGCATTAGGTTAGGTAGTAAATCGATCTCAAACCAGTTTGAATAAGAGTCTACCAGCACTAAGTAATGTCGACTGTTCCATTCAAATATGTTAGTTGCTACTGTTAACCAAGTTAGTTCAGGAATTTGGCTTAGTTGAAGTGACTCTTTCTGCAAATGCAGCTTAGTACTGCTCCACACTGAACAAGAAGAAAACACTTTATCAATGTCTTTTGCTAGAGAAGGCCAAAATACTAGTCCTCTCACCCTTCTTTTGGTAGAATCGGAACCTGGGTGGCCACAGTGTAAAATCTGAATGTATTCATGTTGTAAGGAAGTAGGAACAACTTGTGGACCTTTTTAAATGATACCATCTTCCATCAGTATCTCATCTCTGTATGGAAAGTAAGGTTGTACTTCTGGCATACACAGGATTGCTTTGATGGACATCCTACATTGATGAAGTAGTTGAGCTTTTGCAAAATTGGATCAGTCTTTGTATGATCTCTTAGCTCATCAAGTCTCATGGTAGAAATATTATGCACTTCCATGAAATCAAAGTCTAAATTCTCTGCATCAAACTGTTCCATGGTATTTCTGGGTGATTTGGATAAGGTATCAGCCAGATAAAGAAGGTTACCCTTTGTATAGACCATTTTGAAATTATACTTTTGCAATTTGAGCATTATTCTTTGTAGTCTTGCTGGAGCGGAATGCATAGGCTTCTTTAAAATAGTGACTAGAGGTTGATGGTCAGCTTCTATCTGGATTGGTCAGTCATAAATATAATCATGGAACTTCAAACATGCAACACAATTGCCAAAAGCTCCTTCTCAATTTGAGCATACTGCATCTCAGTTTGGGTAAGAGTTCTAGATGCATAGGCAACAGGTCTGCCCTCTT
Source organism: Protopterus annectens (assembly GCF_019279795.1). Lineage (NCBI taxonomy): Eukaryota > Metazoa > Chordata > Ceratodontiformes > Protopteridae > Protopterus > Protopterus annectens. The sequence goes on along the minus strand of NC_056743.1, from coordinate 1,801,509,703 downwards.
GAAGAATAACTGTGCCAAGACCGAACTTTGAAACATCACAGGAAAGAACTACTGGTTGGTGGACATTGTAGTATCTTAACATAGGCGAGTTAGCAATTTGCTGTTTGAGGTTATCAAATACTCTCTGGTGTTGTTCTAACCATGACCATGCAACATTTTTGCATGTCAGCTCTCTCAAAGGTGCTGATAACTCATTAAAGTCAGGGATAAATTTGCCCAAATAGTTAACCATACCAAGAAAAGGCTGTAGGGCTTGGGCATTGTCTGGAGCTGGCATCTCAAGAATGGCTGCTTAATTAGAAAGATCTGGTCATACACCTGTACTGGTAAACAAATGACATACATAAGTAACTGTGGGAGACTCAATTTGCATTTTAGAGGATTGAGCTTTAAATTCGTATCACATGCTCTGTCCAGAACTTTCCTGAGGTTTCCGTCATGCTATGCTTCAACATTACCTTCAACCAATAAATCAACTATTTTTGCACATGGGTAGCTGAAAAAAAATTATCCCATTGCACTCTAAAAGACTTCACTGGCAGAATTTATTCCAAAAGGCATCATGAGGAATCTGTATCTACCAAATGGAGTACTAAATGTAGACAGTAGTGATGATTTACGATCAAGCATTACTTGACAAAATGAACTCTTTGCATCTAAGACAGAAAAAAATAGTGGCATTTGGTATGAGGGTTGCAATTTCCTTGACTGTATGCATAGGATGATGAGGTCTTTTTGATGCCTTGTTCAAGTTTCTTGGGTCAATGCATATTCTGATTTTGTCTGAATTTTTCTTATGAGCAGCTACCATGGAAGATACCCACTCAGTTGGTTCTGTGACTGAACACATCACATCTTGTTGCACCATTTTGTCTAACTGGACCTTGACTTTGTCCTGCATAGCTATTGGGGCTCTTCTTCCTGATCTGACCACCGGACTGACTTCTGGGTCTAACTTCATGGAGTACACAACTGGAAGTTTGCCTAGCTTGTCATCGAATACATCAGCATACTCTGAGAAAAAAGTATCAATGAAGCTGGAACTGGGACATGTGCTTATATGATGTACTTTTCTGGTAAAAGAAAGTTTCATTCTTAAACTGTCTCTGAGCCCTAATAATGACTGCATGGGTCTTCGGACTATATAAAATTGCAAGCTGTAACTGTTGCCAGCCAAATAGCTTGAACGCATTACTGAGCCTTCGGTTTGAATCTCTTCACCTCCATAAGCAATAAACTTCTCACAATTGATCAAATTAAGTTGCTCACCAGCCCTCACTTTAGCAAATGTTTCTGCTGACATCACATTACACTTTAAACCAGTGTCTACTTTAAGCTCCATAAGCTTACCATTGATCAGAACAGTACAAAATACTTCATTCTTTGCCAGCAAATCTACGGCATTAACCTTTTCACTGACCACTGATACAGCATCTACATAGAAGGTAGGGTTGCTGCTCTTTACATGATCAACTTGCTTTTTATCATGCTCATTGTTTGACCTTTCTTAATAACTAAATGAGGCTTGCTTGATTTACAAAACATTTGAAAATGGTTCCATTTTTTACACTTGTGGCATTGCTGAAGAAATCCTAAGTACTTTTCCCCTTTAGACTCATGATTATCACCACAATTATGACAGTTAACAATAAGACCTGAATTAGTTTTGCTGGCTCACTCTTATACTGTACTGAGCATGCTCCTTTTACTAAGCTTGAACTTGCTAGAAAGCTCCAGGTTTTCCTTGCCGCACCCACAGGGGTTGCTACTGCCATGTATTTAGACCTTTTTCTGCTTGCCATGTGTTGAATACTGTCTATATTTGCTCTATCAGCTGTTGAAACCATGCTGTTATCACTTGTAAGCATACTTGTGTGCCTTTCTGTGAGCTCATGGATTTCAAAATCTCTATGGCTTTGCTTAACGTTAAATCACTGTCACGATGCAAAATCTTTCTCACTGCAGCACTATTAACACCATACACAATTCTGTCCTTTATTAACAATCTGCACATTTTAGTTTTATTTCTCAAGTCAGTGATATAAGCTGCAAAAGTTTCATCTGGCTTTTGGTCTCTTGTATAAAATAAGTGCCTCTCTAAAATAACATTTGTCTGGGGGGGTTGCACATTTCTCTAAATGTGTGTTTTAAGCACTCAGGGTCTTCCCTTGATTCAGCTGGTACCAAAATATGATGATTTTCCCCCTCTCCTGCATATACTTCTGGTGCATGCACAAGTGAATGCTGTCTTTCAATAGCTTTTGACCCAGCTAAGTTAAGCAAAATGGATGCCCTTGTACATGCATGTTTGTCAGAAGAATCTGCTTGTATGTAAATATCGTATTCCTGCTCAAATACTCTCCAATTATCTGCTATATTATGATCAAACACAAGTGGACTTGCTCTGCAAAATCTTCTGCCATATCAACACACAGTAGTGAAGATGCTTGAAAGCTTGTACGAACATACACACATATAAATATATATATATATGCCAGAACCTGTAATTATGCCCAATAGCACAACAAACACCTTGAAATAACTGCACTTTGCCAAATAAGTCTCCATAGCACAAGAACACTCTGAAATCACTGTACTTTGTGAAACCACTCCTTATCAGTGTAAGAAATACTTCAAAATGACTGTACTTTGTGAATAAACTGTGCATGGCAGAAAAAGCTCAGAGTAAGAAACACTTTGAAATGGTGGCTTTCTGCAAATAAATGCACACAGCACAAGAAACTTTTTGAAATGGCTGTACTTTGACTGGACTTTGCAATATAACTGTACTTTGCACTCAGCAAACTCTCTGAAATAGTTGCACCATAATAAAGCATACACTCTGCAAACACTTTGCCCACTCTAAGATATTTCGAACAACTCTAGTTATGCTGTGAATGGCTTCGGTCAATCCGAAATAGTAGTTTGCGCCCGAACACAGTCTTTTACTAAAAACATGCAGTTGCCTTGCTCTTTAAATTTAATTTGCCCTTTTATTGTACTCGTTATGCCCTTTTAATCTCTTATCCTGCTCATTATATTTTTCTTGTGCTCGTTCTACTTTAAACATACTCGTTATGCAAGCCAAAGATAATTCTGAGCCCCATATGAATAATTTTGCTAGTTTTATCAACTATCGTGATTTTGAACATTTTGTTTAATTAATAATGTGGTTTGTGTCTTATAAATGTGTTGTTTCATTTTCTTTGCCAAATAAATCATTTATGCATTTTTCTTTACCTTTCGCTTATTTCTGGCCCTTTTTCATTTGTCTGTGCTCTGTTCCACTCAACCTGCTTAGTCTGCCTTCACCTTCAACTCTGCACCTCATGGATTGAAGAAGTAGCTCTTCTAATCCCAGTTCTGATACCATGTCACTTGTCTGGTCAGGATAAAACAGATGAACATTCGTGGGTTCTGGTCAAGCAGCTTTATTACACACAAACACATCGGAAATGAGGCTTTGTAACTTAAACTTAAATAAACTTGCAAACAGACTGACTACCACACTCATACATGTTAACACTCTGGCTGTTCTCTCAAAATGGCACATGTGCTCTGTATTTATATGCGTGTGCTACATCTGGAAATGCTTCTTAAAGGTACATACACATGTTCTGATCTACAGCACCTATCTTTCATTTTGTATGCTTTTAAAAATGTAGGTGCCAGTCTGCTGCATGTACCTTTTTCTCTTCTGTAATTAGGCTTAAAACAGAATACAGTGTGAGAATTGTTCATTTCCCATCAGCTGTTGAAGCTGAAGAAAACATCTGACTAAGACATTAATCCAAGGTCCCATCTGCCTGAGTTGGTGGTAGCTAAGGTGGATGTAAAAGATCACACAGCACTTATTGAAAACTAGGGAGAGTTTATTCATTTTCATTTGTTAACTGAACTGGTGAACTGGCTCACAGACCCTTTTCAACCATGACACAGGAGAAGGAGAAAAGACATTCTATGTAATCACAATATACAAATACAAAAGGTTATCACATACAGATAGTTACGTTACAATAAGAGCTGTGCATTATAATTGTATACAAATACTTAAAAGCTTTACAAAAAAAGTTCCCTGGTGCCCTGCTGAAATTTCCTGTAGTCAGTATGAATACCTTCTTGTGTCTTATCTGAAAAGAGGCCAGCAGCCTTGTGGGACTAACATGATCAAAAGATAGATAAATAGATGGACTGAAACATCCATGGCATGGAAGACATAAGACCCTTGATGACTGCATTACTTGAGAGTACTGTTACTGATTTCTGAAGCTGCTAACACTTTGCAGTTGCACATGTGACATGTCGTTATGAGCAGTTTATCATAAAAATTGCCTGCTACTTAAATTCTGAGACATACTGTGAAAGTTATTTATTAAAAGAAGCTGAGAGCTGAAAGGGCCTTTGATTTGTTTCCAGCTTTTGCTTCTTAAATTACATTCCTGTAACATATGGATCTGGATTGCATTATTCATCCCACACTTTGGAATTTATTACAAATACATACATATTAAGTCTTATATTAAACAAGCCCTGTAAAACGAGTATTACTTGAGTTTTATGAAGTTACAATCTACCACTCAAAATGTACTCATAAAGAAATTTCTTATTTTACTATATATGTACTAATAAACTTCTCCCTGTTGTAATATTCATGATTTAATTTTTTCTGCTTCCGGACAATTTTATTAAGAGAGTAAAATAACTTCACAGACTTGCTTTAAGTTGTACTATAGCCTGAAAAATGCTAGCATTTGAGGGACAACAGGTTTTCAGACCTCCATTACGTGTGTGTGTGTGTGTGTGTGTGTGTGTGTGTGTGTGTGTGTGTGTGTGTGTGTGTGTTTGTGTGTGAGTGTTTTAATCTAGCTATAAATAAATATAGATATATCTATATAAATATATTTATTAAAATGTATCTATATCTATATAGCTATATAGCTACAGATGTATCTATATATAAATATCTCTGTATATATGGTATACTTACAATTGGTGGAATGTGCAGTATTTCAAAGGAAAAGAAAGATGGTATGTGGGATTGAAAATTAGTTGATTATACAAGCTGGCTTTTCAAGTGTGTGCGAGACTGGGAAACTTGCTCTTTCCCCACTCTAGTATGTTCTCAGAGTTGGTATATATAATTAGCAGGCTTGCTCACCTGCAAAAACATTGCTTTGCTTTTTTTTTTGATTAACTGGTGTTCAGGCATTTGTGCTTGACCACTTGCCATTCAGTTCTTTGATTTGTCACTGTATGGAGATAAATTCAGCTCCATTTCGTCATTTGTTATTATATTGGAGTTATCTATGTTATCTGTAGATAAACTGCCCAGTTTAGTAATTTCCATTTTACTTCATATTATGGAGTTATTTTAACTGACATGCATTGCTGGATTGATGACATTACATTAAGGTATATTTTGAAACTTGTTTGAGAATTTTAATTTTGTGTGCCAGATTCAGAGGAGAAGAGGACGGGGAAGGCATGACCGAAGGCAGGAGGACAGGAGAAAGGTTAGGAATGTAGTACTGAGGGTAGGAACTTTGAATGTTGGCAGTATGACTGGTATAGGAAGAGAGCTAGCTGATATGATGGAGAGAAGGAAGGTTGATATATTGTGCGTGCAAGAGACCAGATGGAAGGGAAGTAAGGCCAGGTGTTTAGGAAACGGGTTCAAATTGTTCTATCATGGTGTGGATGGCAGGAGAAATGGGGTAGGGGTTATACTAAAGGAACAATATGCCAAGAGTGTTTTAGACGTGAACAGAGTATCTGACAGAGTGATGTTTATGAAGCTCGAAACTGATGATGTAATGATGGATGTTGTTAGTGCATATGCTCCACAAGTTGGGTGTGCGATGGATGAGAAAGAGAGAAATTTTGGAGTGAGTTGGATGAAGTCATGGTGAGTGTACCCATGGGTGAGAGACTAGTGATTGGAGTGGACTTTAATGGGCATGTTGGTGAAGTGAACAGAGGGGATGAGGAAGTGATGGGTAGGTGTGATGTTAAGGAGAGGAATGCAGAAGGTCAGATGATTGTGGATTTTGTGAAAAGGATGGACATGGCTGTGGTGAATACATATTTTAAGAAGAGGGAGGAGCATAGGGTGATGTACAAGAGTGGAGGAAGATGCACACAGGTGGATTATATCCTATGTAGGAGGGCCAGTCTGAAGGAGATTGGAGACTGTAAAGTGGTGGCAGGGGAAAGTGTAGTTAAGCAGCATAGAATGGTGGTCTGTAGGATGACGTTGGTGATCAAGAAGAGGAGGAGGAGTGTGAAAGCAGTGCCAAGGATTAAATGGTGGAAGTTAAAAAAGGGTGATTGTGAAGTGGAGTTTAGGGAAGAGTTAAGACAGGCACTGGGAGGCAGTGGAGAGTTACCGAATAGCTGGGTAACTACAGCAAAACTAGTACGGGAGACTGCTAGAAAGGTGATTGGTGTGACATCTGGACAGAGGAAGGAGGACAACCAGACCTGGTGATGGAATGAGGAAGTACAGGAGAGTATACAGAGGAAGAGGCTGGTGAAGAAGAAGTGGGATTGTCAAAGAGATGAAGAAAGTAGACATGAGTACAAGGAGATGAGGTGCATGGCAAAGAGAGAGGTGGTGAAAGCTAAGGATAAGGCGTATGGAGAGTTGTATGAGAGATTGGACACTAAACAGGGAGAAAAGGACCTGTACCGATTGGCTAGACAGAGGGACAGAGCTGGGAAAGATGTGCAGCAAGTAAGGGTGCTAAAGGATAGTGAGGGAAAGGTACTCACAAGAGAGGAGAGTGTGTTGAGTAGATGGAAAGAGTACTTTGAAGGGCTGATGAATGAAAAGAATGAGAGAGAGAGAAGGTTGGATGATGTGGGGATAGTGAATCAGGAAGTGAAACAGATTAGCAAGGAGGAAGTAAGGACAGCTATGAAGAGGATGAAGAATGGAAAGGCTGTTGGCCCAGATGACATACCAATGGAAGCATGGAGGTGCTTAGGAGAAATGGCAGTGGAATTTTTAACTAGATTGTTTAATGAAATTTTGGAAAGTCAGAGGATGCCTGAGGAGTGGAGAAAAAGTGTTTTGGTACCTATCTTTAAGAATAAGGGTGATGTGCAGAGCTGCAGTAACTACAGAGTTATAAAATTGATCAGTCACAGCTTGAAGTTATGGGAAAGAGTAGTGGAAGCTAGGTTAAGAAGGGAGGTGATGATTAGTGATCAGCAGTATAGTTTCATGCCAGGAAAGAGCACTACAGATGCAATGTTTGCTCTGAGAGTGTTATTGGAGAAATACAGAGAAGGCCAGAAGGAGTTGCATTGTGTCTTTGTAGACTTGGAGAAAGCATATGACAGGGTGCCTAGAGAAGAGTTGTGGTATTGTATGAGGAAGTCGGGAGTGGCAGAGAAGTATGTAAGAGTGATACAGGATATGTACAAGGGTAGTGTGACAGTGGTGAGGACTGCAGTGGGAGTGACAGATCCATTTAAGGTGGAGGTGGGATTACATCAAGGATCAGCTCTGAGTCCTTTCTTATTTGCAGTGGTGATGGACAGGTTGACAGATGAGATCAGACAGGAGACCCCGTGGACTATGATGTTTGCAGATGACATTCTGATCTGTAGTAAGAGTAGGAATCAGGTTGAGGAGACTCTGGAGAGGTGGAGATATGCTCTAGAGAGCAGAGGAATGAAGGTCAGCAGGGCTAAGACAGAATATATGTGTGTAAATGAGAGGGAGGGTAGAGGAATGGTGAGGATGCAGGGAGTAGAGTTGGTAAAGGTGGACGAGTTTAAGTACTTGGGATCACCAGTTCAGAGTAATGGTGAATGTGCAAGAGAGGTGAAGAAGACAGTACATGCAGGGTGGAATGGGTGGAGAAGAGTGTCAGGAGTGATTTGTGACAGACGGTTACCAGTAAGAGTGAAAGGGAAGGTCTACAAGAGGGTAGTGAGACCAGCTATGTTATATGGGTTGGAGACAGTGGCATTGACAAAAAGGCAGGAGTCAGAACTGGATGTGGCAGAGTTAAAGATGTTAATATTTGCACTCAGTGTGACTAGGATGGATAGGATTAGGAATCAGTATATTAGAGGGTCAGCTCATGTTGGACAGTTTGGAGACAAAGCAAGAGAGACGAGATTGCGTTGGTTTGGACATGTGCTGAGGAGGGATGATGAGTATATTGGGAAAAAGATGCTAAGGATGGATCTGCCAGGTAAGAGGAAAAGAGGAAGGCCTAAGATGAGGTTTATGGACATGGTGAGAGAGGACATGCAGGAGGTTGGTGTGACAGAACAAGATGCAGAGGATAGGAAGAAATGAAAAGAGATGATCCGCTGTGGCGACTCCTAACGGGAAAAGCGGAAAGATGATGATGATGATTCAGAGACCAGGAAATGTAGTTCAGGCGAATGGAACATGAAGGCAAAACTCAGAACCAAACTAAGTCCAGCTGAAGAAGACAGCAAGCCTGTAATAAATGAAAGTTACCCTGCAGCCAGTACTGCAGAATGGGTGAGCCATGAAAATAGGAAAGTCAGAAGCATTCACTGGTTACAAAGCAGGACAGCAAAACACTGTAGGAAGAAAGGATTATGTCTATATTCCAGAGAAATGTGATAAAACTGGACATGCATTACGTCCATATGCAGAGACATGACTAGGGCATATGCAGGCTGGGGGTAGTGCCAAAGAACATATGGACAGAGGTATAATGGAGTCACAGAAGTACTGTTTAGCAAGATGGCTGGAAGATTGTAAGGAACCAGACCATATATCTTTATTTACTGAGTGGCCATCATTTTCAACATGAGTGGCTATCATGTTTCTTTATTGGCATGCATCTTTGGATAACATACCTTGAAACCTGGCAAGGGAAATTATATTCTTAAAGAAAGCCACTGTAGTATGACTTTGTTGCACTGGTCTGATAGTGTATTAAAAAATGTAGTGAAGTAGTATATGCTACCTTCTAATATCTGCTCTCTCCGTGCCAGAGAACTTCTGTGGAGAAACACAGCAGTGGGTACCATAGTTCAGCAGGCTGTGTGTACAAATGTAGGGTACAGTTCTAATATAAAGCACTACCTGCATCATCACTTTTGTCTTCATGTATTGTGTAATTGCCAGTGCTGTTGAATACATCCATCACATTGCACTGTGACCCCACTACTGCTAGCAGAGCTTAGCCACAGGAGACTCCGTCACTGTGCATGACCTTATAATACACTGAGAGGTATATTGTGAACTTTGTTTCATGTTGCCTGTTTTTGTGTTTATCATCGTGTCTACCGCTTTACCATGCTGCATTCTGGTAGTATGCATGCTGCAATGTCCCATACTATGTAGTACTATGGAATCTGGGTCCTATTTCTGTGCACAACAAAGCCTACTTATATATTCCTCCATTTGAGATGACATCTGATCATATCAGATCAGTTTAATTCTTGTAATGGTAGGCTGCTATAATATATAGTGGGCAGTGTTTCTTACTGCTCTCCTAAAAGACCCATCACTTGAATATCTCTGTCAACATGCTCACTTCTTACATGTCTCTGTACCACCTCTTTGGAAATGGGTTTGTCCTGGAGATGAATAGTTTACTGCAGTGTGCTTTTTCCCAAGATGCTTGTTCTCTGACAGCAGGTCTGCAGAACATTACACTCTCCTTTCTGTGTCCAGCTCCTTGACACAGAGGCAGGGTTTCCATCTGTGCCACTAGTGATCTGAGATCATTTATCTGTTTGGAACTACAGCCAGGAGAGGGAGGAATGAATGAGTGTATGAATCCACCTCACATGCCTAGATGAAAGCATGTGGAAAGACTCACTCATTGAGGGTTATCCCTGAAAAGTTGTTTGGAATCTACTCAATGTTTATGCTCTCAGAGAAGAGGATGCCTGGAAGTCCTGCTCTGGCAGAGAGCATGATTGCATATACCCTATGTGGCTCCATTCCACACCAAGTACAGGCTCACAGGAAAAATATGGATTGGTCAAAAAAAAAAAACACCCATTTCTGTAGCTCCCTGCCTGCATGTGGCCCTGCCTGCACTATTTTGCATGGCAGCTACCATTCACATTCTGCAAAGGTGAGGACATACAATCATGATCATGAAAACTTCTTGAGTATTTATCTTTGAAACATGCTCTTCAGTACTGATTCATGTTTCTACTTATTTGTAGTCATATCATACAGCATCAGTGGATGATTCTACATTTCTCATCCATAGGGACTACATTTTGCAGTATCTGCTTAATGTACCTGGATTGGACTTGCACTGGGCATCTGTCATTTCTGAATTCCAGCCTGTAATATTATGGTACAATTTTCATCCAATATACTAGTCTAATAACTATACTGGTCTCTCTGCCACTTACCAGTTTGCAAATAGTACATTAGGTATAAGTAGCTAATTTATGTTTATCTTAAACCAATAAGATTGTGAACACAATGCACTGTCTAAACATTTTTTGACTGATTCTGATATTTTCAGAAAAAACCAAGTGAAGTAAATCCAAAAAACAAATTACAAATCAACAAAGGTTTCACAAAAACATAAAAACCTCTAAAGTTCTTCAAAATCCGTAAGCCAAAAAAATATTGTAAGAAATTAAAGTTATATTAAAAACCAAATACCATTTATTAAGAAATAATCATGAGCCACAGAGTATTTTAAAATTCACTGTCGTACATTACATTCAATATGAAAATACATTTAAATGATTATGCTAATGAATTTGCAAATTAAAACAATTAAATTCATAAGACATGAATATATACGTATTAGTTGTATATTGATGTTTTATGAGAGTTATTGAATAATTCTGATATTGAATAATATGTGTCTAGAATGAAATATTGAATGCATAACATTAAAAAATGGTTATGTAGATATTATATTATATTGATTGTATATTAATGTTATTTATACGACTTCCAATATTATAATTGTATACTATGTGATAATATATTATATATATTTATATATATATATATATATGTATATGTATATTATATATATATTTATTATATATATATATATATATATATATATATATACATATATATATATATATATATATATATATATATATATATAATATATATATATATATATATATATATATATATATATATATATAAGTCAAATCAGTGAGTAAATATTAAAATATTAGCTTATTAGCTTAAATAAATATAATAATAAATAATATTCATAAATACATAATACATATATATAAATCTGATTATATATAAAATCTTAATAAAATAAATATAATAATAATAATATAGATAATAATAAAATATTAATAAATTATACAATGTAAATATATACAAATTATTATATAATCATATGTTAAAACATAAGGATATGTATATATGATCATATTATACAAAGGTATTACTAGACACTGAATATTATATGACAAAGTACTTAAATTTAAAATATATACAATATAACATATAACAGGTTTAACATATATTATTATGAGTTCATAAAAAATTATTTAATAGCCAGATTTCTCCCTAAATTTGATTCAATAATTATTAATAGTTTTTTCTAACTCCTCTCAGCCAAGCAAGTTAATTGTCTAACTCTATTCAGCATTGTATAGATCATTGTCTAAATCACTCTTTCTTCTATTATATTGTACTAATTGTTTAACTCTAAAAGTAAGCTTTTGAGAATACCTGTATCCTATGTATCATTAATGCATTTGTTTCATTGTTCTATGTTAGTGATTTGTAGTGAGCATAAATCCTTTCTTTGTAAATGCAAGTCAAGTTTGAGACAAGAAGGCTTGTGTGTTGCATCAATAACTGCATCTATTACATTGAAAATAAAATTGCAGCTGGCTGCTTATCTAGGGTTGTGAATGTAATAAAATATTATCTATTATATGTCTGCATGTTGGTAATAACTGACAATATTCTTCAGATGAATCTAAAAAGTACCCAATATCTATTATATAATATATCTTTATTAGAATTATTCTTATTATAATAATATTTTGTTATAAAATCTAGGTTTATTGCTCACAATTGTGTTAATATGTGCATCCATAATAAGGACATCATAATTTTTATAATTCATAATTGTACTTTATTAGTGTCACTAGTATTTTTCTTAATATATTAGTTCATATAGTATATTTATTTGATCTACTAACATATTATGAAATATATTTGATCTAATGTGGGCCAAATAATTTTTTTATTATATGGAAATACATAGTCCATATTTTTGTCTTATAGTTTTCACCATATTTGGTTCATATCCTGCTTATAAATAGAATTTCAAATCCTCTGCTTATGTAGAATGAAAAAGGTGTGTCTGTTTCCTTAATAGAGATCATCAGGTTTGTACAGCTCTCATAAAGGTGTGTTAATTGATGCATGCCTTTGAATGTTAGGATGCTATGTCTCCATAGCATAGCATTCTTTTGTTGTATAATTTCCTATTTATCTCTGGAATAATGAGACCTACAAGTAGAAGAGGTATTTCATTAGAAGAAAAGTCATTGTAGTTTCTACTTTCTTTTCAACCAGTTAAAAAGTATATTTCAACTAGGTATTTCAAAATAGAATCAAACTAAAAATAATAAATCTCCCAAATAATAAACAAATCGCTCACAATTGTTTGACCACCTTACTGGACCTAAACTTACCATTATTTTCTCCCACCAAAGTACCCAGTTTCTGTACCACCTCACCCACAGGGATGTATATAGCAACCCCATGCCCAGTAAAACCCCATTGTAAAAAACAAAATAACACGGTAAAAGAGGTCTCTAATTAGCATAAAACACCTGCAAACATAATAATATTAATTTGGAAATCTGTGTAAAAAACTCATCTCAACTGTGTGTAATTATAATATCATTGCATACCCATATTTGTATACTTTGTAAACATTACTTCTTACATCTAGTGTGATAAGGCTATTCTTGCCCTGCTCTTCCCAACTCTAGTCTACCTTAACTAATAAGTCATGGGTCTTAAAAAATGGATAAAAAAACTGGTTATAATAGGTAAAAAAAAAATTAAAAAATGGAAATGGAGTATTTTTTTATGATAGGGTTTGCATGGAAATTATAGTCTCCATTGTTTGTATTTTCGGTATTGCGTATATTCTATTCCTTTAATTCATGGTATCAGTGGACTGCTAAATCAATTTTATCAAAGCAACTTATCAAACTTTTTAAGTGAGTATCAAAAACATTAAGTACTAATTCATTTTACATTTTTTTATAATTTTAGTTTAATATTATTGATATACATTTGTGGCATCCTCAGTCTAATAATTGATTGTGCATGTTGATACATCCAATGTTGTTAATTAAGCAACAATGTTGTGATATTGTTTGGTTTCATGAATGTTAGATATAGAATAAGAGCATGGACTCTACTAATTTTCTTATAAATTATAGAATCATTTCCATAATAAAACCAGAAAATAATTATAGAAAAATAATTTTGGTGTAAAAATGAAAGAATTTCCTCCCATTTGTAAAGAAATTGCTAAAACAAAAGAAAACTACATTTAAATTACACAAAATTGTTTGCAAACATTAGAAACATCAGTGTTTGCAGAATAAATGTAGAGTAAAAACTCAATAAGGGTATAAGGGAGTCAAAAAGTGTGGGTTTCATTTAGTGTTGCCGACGTAAAGGACAATAATTATGACTCATTTAAATGAATGACACATGAAAAATCCAGTAAGTGAGAGTCTCTAAATACAATATTGCTCTCTCTACTCTGTCTTTTTTCCTCTCTGCCTCTTCTCTTGATTCTTTTCAGCCTTTGCTACTGATCGCTCCTCTGGCCTGCTGTACAAATTTCTTCTGATAAGGTAATTTGGAAGTTGGAAGCTGTGTTAGTAGAAGCTGTGCTCTGTATGATCGCCCTGATGCTCGAGCTACTGGTGTGAAACAGTAGCCCTGATATTGTTTGGGTTTACTCAAGGGGTACCTGAGCAATCAAGTTGCTATAATATACCAATAGCTATTTCAGTTTTGGTAATAGTAGAGCTATTAAGAGACAGATATTTGGTAATTTTAGAGCTGGTTGTAGAGATGCATTCTTGATTCCATATTAAGGTTGTGCTGTTGGGAGTACTGATTACCAATTAGAAGCAGAGTGCTTGAAGTTTTTCACCTCATTACAACACTTTATTGTTTAAATTGTCTCAGTCTATCACCTCATTAGTTGCATTGTTTAAATGGAAAAAAAGCCCTATTCTTCTGTGTAAAAAATTGTAAAAAACATTTATTATGTATATCAAACAATATTTAGAAACAAAGCATTCAGTTATCTATTTCTTATGGTGTCTATTTTACTTCAGAAATCTGTTTCCCTATTCAGAATTTAAATTCATTATTTAGATCGGGCATAGTAGGGACAACATGCAATATTTAGGCATGCATCTGATTTGCTAACATAGATGCGAAGTCCTCAGAGGTGGTAAATGGCAAAAGATCCGCATTGCCACTGGTAGAAAGCAAAAATGCAGACAAGCCTCAATATGCAACCTTTGCTGTTAAGTTGTTGTAGCTAAAGTCTCTTATCAAGTAAAGTTTTATGAAGTTAAAAATCAGTTGTTCAAGGGTTTCATGAGGAGATATGTTAGGGTTCATTTGTGAACTTAGAGACAATAGGGTTTGTTGTGATACCATGGATTTCAAAGCTGGATGTCCTCGTCTGATTTAAAGTTGGCATATTGGTTGTAGATTCCATCAGGAAACAGGAGGTAAAAAGAAAAAACAAGGTCAGGAAAAGAAACATCTCCCATCAACAAACCAAACACAAAAATCAAAATACCAAGAGTTCTAACCAAAATGAGTTCAACCAACGCAAAATCCAAGGAAAAAATCCACAAAAGAAAAAAAAAAATCAAAAAAAAAACCATTAAAACGCTTTAAATTGTAAATAACCGCCTCACAGCTTGGCTTCAGTACTTCAAATAAACTCATATACATAAATAACATCATATCTTGGCGAAACATTTAAAAAACAAAAAAATTATACAATTATTACATTGTACTAAACAATTTAATATTGCAATAATACTGTTTAAAGAAACAAAATTCTGATATTCTGAAAGTAATAAAGCATAAAAGCAGTTGAATAAACAACAGAGTAACAAGTAAATAAAATAAAGCAGTGAATATATTATTCTATTATTAATTATATATAATAACGACTTCCATGAATAATAATAAACTAGAATAACCAATATTAGGATTGTATAGATATTGAACTAAAAAATGTTTATGTGTAGATGTTGTATTGTTATTTTTTATATTATATATATATTTATATGAAGTGTGTGTACATGTATATAGTAATATATATAATATATATATATATATATATATATATATATATATATATATATATATATATATATATATATATATATAAGAACACATAAAATAAATGTAGCTTATAAGGTATATACGGCTTGCACTTGCAATAAATATATTCATAAAATAAATTTCATAATGTCTAATGATCATATATAAGTCAAATCAGTGAGTAAATATTATTATAATAGCTATGTAAATATGAAATATATATATATAAATATAAATAAACATAATAAATACATATTTGATAATTATATTGGTTTGATTCTGATATTTATAGTAAGTATAGAGGTTAAACCCCCTTTAGCAAGTGTCTCTAAAACATGGTTAAACATACTCAGTGTTCTTACAGACTTACACAAGGACTTCAGTGACATCAGACATGCTTACCATACTTACAGACCTATACAAAGTTTTCAGTGACATGAAAAATACCCATCATTCTTAGAGACCTATTCAAGCTTCTCAGTTACATTAGACATACTCATCATTCTTAGAGACCTGCACAATGTTCTGTGACATCAGACATATTCATAAGTCTTAAATGACCTACACAATGTTCTCAGTGACATCAGACATACTCAGCATTCTTGGAGACCTACACAATGTTCTCAGTGACATCAGACATACTCAGCACTCTTAGAGATCTACACAATGTTCTCAGTGACATTAGACCCTTTCAGTATTTTTAAGAGACATGCATGAGGTTCTCAGTGACATCAGACATACTCAGTGCTCTTAGAGCTCTACACAATGTTCTCAATGACATCAGACATACCCAGCATTCTTAGAGACCTACACAAGGTTCTCAATGACATCAGACAAACTCAGCATTCATGGAGACCTTCACGATGTTTTCAGTGACATCAGACATACTCAACATTCATGGAGACCTTCACAATGTTCTCAGTGACATCAGACATACTTGTCATTCTTGGAGACCTGGACAAGGTTCTTGTGACATCAGGCATTCTCAGCAGTCTTACACACCTACACAGTGTTCTCAGTTACATCAGACATTCTCAGTATTCTTAGAGGGCTACACAAGGTTCTCAGTGATACAGACAAACTCAGCATTCTTAGAGTCCTACACAAAGTTCTCAGTGACATCAGACATGCTCAGCATTCTTGGAGGCCGATACAAAGTTCTTAGGGACATCAGACATACTCAGAACTCTTAGAGACCTACACAATGTTTTCAGTTTCATCAGACATTCTCAGTATTCTTAGGGATCTACACAAGGTTCTCAGTGATGTCAAGACATTCTCAGTATTCTTAGAGACCTACAGAACTTTCTCAGGGACATGCATTCTTAGAGAGCTTTGCAAGGTACTCAGTGAAATCAGACATACTCAGCATTCTTAGAAACCTAAACAAGTTTCTCAATGACAACAGGCATTCTCAGTATTCTTAAAAATCTACACAAGGTTCTCAGTAATGTCAAACATTCTCAGTGCTCTTAAAGATGTATACAATGTTCTCAGTGACATCAGACATACTCACTGCTCTTAGCAACTTGCACATGGTTCTCCGTGACATCAGATATGCTCAACATTCTAAAAATTCTACACAAGGTTTTCAGTAACATCAGAAATACTCACTATTTTTAGAAACCAATACAAGGTTGTCCATGATATCAGACATACTCAGTATTGTTAGCGACTCACACAAGCTTCTCGGTGACATCAGACATTCTCAGTATTCTTAGACATCTATACAAGGTTCTCAGTGACATTAGACATACTCAGCATTCTTAGTGATGTACGCAAGGTTCTCAGTAACATCAGACATCCTCAGTATTCTTACAGACCTATACAAGGTTCTCAGTGACATCATCCAAATCTTGCAAATAGTTTCAAATAATTTATACCAAATGCTAAGTAGTGCTATAGTCAAATGATGCATTTCTTCAGATGCATGAGTACAGTTGTGTGATACTTCTATTTGTTACATATTCTGAATACTTTAACATGGACTTCCTAGGAAACATGATGATAAAAATCTCATACTATTTATTAAGAATTCAGACTTATTAAAAAAATGCTGCAGCCAAACAATTGCCATTCATTTGAAAGTTTGGTGGTGTCACAAGCTTTGTAATCAATTTTGAATGCCTGCTCTGCAACTGTGTCCACCACAAGTTGTCTATTTAAAAATGTATTGATATCAGGCAAAGAATTTCTCTTACTTTCAAGGACAACCCACCAATGAGTTATGTAAAGGGATATATGCACCTGTATATATATATATATATATATATATATATATATATATATATATATATATATATATATATATATATATATATATATATATATATATATCTACTTCACAAACTTGAAGTTTCAAAAAAACTGTAAATGGTTGAGACCATAAGACTGAAGTTTTGAAATTTAAAAATTGTAATAAATTTTTTTGCAGGGGGGCAAGCTGCCTTGCACCCCCACACCCCCTGCTAAATAAATCTACCAACTCCGAGATCGCACTATAGTGAGGAAAATGGTTAATTTACCATTCTGTGATGTATAGCGATCTCCATTCAAAACATTTGAAGTTTCAAAACTTCAATCTTATGGTCTTGACCATTTGCAGTTGAAAATTTTGAAACTTCAAGCTTGTGAAGTAGATCCCTATATGGTTTCACTTCATATTGCCAAAATGCTGAAATATCGAGTTTCCGCATTTTGACAGTATAAAGCCGAAACCATTACAACACCGACACTTCACAATCATGAAACCACAACATCGAACACACAGCTTACAGCACACAATACACAAACCATAACACCCACACCACAAAACAATTAAATACAACAAATCACCACACAGGCACACACCTACACTACACACACACACACACACACACACACACACACACACACACACACACACACACACACACACACACACACACACACACACACACCCCTACTTCTATATACTAACTTTGAGATCGCACAAGCAGTAAAAAAAAAAAAATCACACACAGCCAACACACACACTCATACCTCCAACTCCCTACCCTAACCCACTCGTACAAGTCACAAAAACATTCATGCACACTCACTCACCTTAAACTGCAGACACCATCCCAACCAAACACTTCTGTAAGATAACGTAAATGCATAAGCGCGAATTCGACATAGTCCTATTCGTGGTTATGCACTTTCGTTATTTTGAAGTTTCGGCTTCATGGACACGAATTGCTGAAATTCGATATTTCAGCAATTCGTGATTATGAAGTGAAACCATATATATATATATATATATATATATATATATTATATATATATATATATATTATATATATATATATATATATATATATATATATATATATATATGTGTGTGTGTGTGTGTGTGTGTGTGTGTGTATAATGTTAAGTTCTGTCATTCATACAGTTCTCTCTTTTCTGTTTGATGATTTGAGGGTTTTTCCAAAAGCAGTTTTCAGATTATTCTGATACTCCTAAGTTTGTGGTATTTTCTATGGGGGATTTCACTATTTACATAATTGTTTTGTGGTTTTACAGTGTTAAAGTTTTATCAGATGTTTATAGATTGTGTAGTTAACTGCATTTTGCTTGAGCATTAAAATTCAAAGGTTCCTTGCTTCCAGAGCAGAAAGAACATAATTATATTTAATAATTTCTTCTTGAAGAAAAAAGATGTACAAATTGTACATCTGTCTGCTATATTCAAACATTTGTGACCCACATATCTTGCTCATTGCTGAGACAAGCGTATTGTTTGTTCTTTTTTTTTTGTATGTTTACAATTTTTTAGTACTGTTAAGAATTTTCCAGGCAGGTAAAGATCAGAACAGTGCCCATTTGACCATATCCAGTAGTTCATAGGATCATAGGATCACAGGCGGTTACTAGTCTATTGACCCTAAGGCCTAGCCATGTTATACCCTTGTTCCCTTATGGTTCAAGATTTATAATCTATGTTTGCACATGAGTCTAAGATTAGCACCGTCTGCCCCATCTAAAAGGCACATAGGTGAAACCCCCCAGTCTATATTTGAGGTTTCCCATCCAATTGTCCAGGTTACACTTAAACAGGGTCATTGAGGAGCTCTGTTTTACATCAATTGGGAGTTTGTTCCAGAGGAGTGGCAACTTCTGGGAGACATATCTGTCTCTTCACATTTCCTGTTAATATCGCAGGCTAGGTTAAGATCCCTACAGTGAGTGAATCTTATCCCACTGAATTTGTGGATGTGTAGTAACTTCATCAAGGCAGTGTCTGAGACTGCTCTGTAAGCCAGGCACAAATCACATCTAAGTAGTCTATACGTTACTGAGTAAAGTGATAGGGCCTTCAGCTGTCTGTGTAAGTCATGTGTTGTTGGACCTGAATTTTCTTGGTGAGAAACTTCTGAGGTCTCTGCAGTTGCTGCAGACAGAAAGGAGCATTGTACTCTATTATTGGTCTGATGACAACTGAGTACAGGGGAGTTGTAACCTCCTTAGCTTTGGATACTATACCCTTGCTTATGAGGTGTGCAATGTAGAAGGCCTTCCTTATTACTGTGGACACCTGATGATCACAATTAAGGCTGTTATCAACTTGTGTTCCTAAATCCATCCACCACTGGGTTTGAACTTGGGGGTATTATTAATGCTGTAATTAACAGTAATTTCTCCGTTGCTGAAGGGGATGATGATGCATTATTTTGCATTTAGTTTAAGTCTATGGATGTGTAAACCCATTTTGTAGTATGTTGACATCTTTGGGAGATTCAATGTTTGCACGCAGTTTGTAGTCATCAGAAAACTTGGTAAGCCATAGCCTGTCTATTTTCGCCTGGGCTTCTGAAAAATAAATATCAAACAGTAGGTGGCCTGGCACAGATCCTTGTGGAACACCACTGGTAACAAGTCTGCTAGTAGAGGTGGCATCCCCAATTTTGACTGTATGTGTTCTGTTGGCATCCCATCTAGTGATGTAAGGGTTAATCCCTAGTTTTTTTAATTTCTCCAAATCTTTGGGTTTCTAATACCATGGTGGGAATGGACCCCATTCCTAAGTCAATGTACGATTAAAGTTCATGAAATTAGTATTGTTTCACTTTTTGATGTCAGCCAGAAGTGCTCTTTGCAGCACCCGCAATGTGCCCAGTAATGGCTCCTTCTGCAATTCGTATGGAGTTACATGTATTGGTAGCATATTTAAATAGGATTGTAGACTCTTTTATAAGACCTGTTGCTCTTACTACTATTGGAACTATTTGAATCATTTTCTTCCACATTGCTCTTGTTTCTGCTTGCAAATCCTGATATTTTATGACTTTCTGTCTCTCTGTATGCAGGGCACTGTAGTCATTAGGTGTGGTGATTTCAATGATCAATGCTAATTTTGTCTTTTTTTCTTGGACCATTATATCTGCTTAATCCCCAGCTGGGTGAGTTTCTAAACGTTGCATGAGTGGGGGATTGTGTCAAAGGCCTTTGTTAGGCTGAGATAAGCAATGTAAACTATTTTGCCTTCATCTAGGGAGTTGGTGGCATTCTCAAAGAATCCACCAGGTTTAGCAGGCAAGATCTTCCCATAATGAAACCAAACTGGGTTGGGTCAAGAGTTTGAAGTTCACCTATATCCTTGTTGATAAGGTCCATGTATGATTCTCTTCATGACCTTGCAGATAAGACTGGTTATGCTTATGGGTCTATAGTTCCCAGGGGTCAGTTGAGGGACCCCCTTTGTGTAAGGGGATTATGGTTGCTGTCTTCCACTCAGCTGGGACAAAGCCAGTGCTTAGACTGAGATTGAAGAACATGCTCAGTGGTTCCACTAACTCCTATTTTAGACCATTTAATAAGCAGCCTGGGATGTTGTTTGGTCCCATAAAGGCTGTGTTTTCAACCTTGAAGAGTGTGGCTTTAACCTGCTCTCTGGGTATACTATGCAAACGACTGGTGACAAGTATGTTATGGGGTATGATTGGTGGGGACAGGGGGATGAAGTTTTCACCAAACCTGTCTGCTAGCAGGTTGACAATGTCTTCAGGTTCAGAATAAGTGGTACCATTCACTACCAGTTCATCACAAAGCTGGGCCTTCCCTTTTAGATTTCAGATGTAGCTAAAGAATGGTTTGTGATTTTAAGGATGCTAATTATTTTTGTAATTAGCTTTAGAGGCTTTACAAGATGTCTAATTTGCTTGTTTATACTTTGGAAGGAGTTCTTCCTCTGCTGAGACTGTTCCCTCTTGTTTTGTGACAGCAGTTTCTTTCTCTTATTGTATAACCTATTTATGCTGGATGCCCACCAGTGTCATACCTCTGAACTGTCCAGATTTTCACAGAATGTCCAGATTTTACCTCATATTTTTGGTCTGTTTTTCATAAAATTGTGGTTTTCTGGAAAATCATTAGCAAGTCATTAAAGATGTCCACAGCACTAGAATTTCCTGACAATATAAATGTGTTTTGATCAGTGATGACCAATGTTCAGTGTCAGTATAAACCCATAACAAATGTCATAATGCAGTTGTGCTCTTTTATGTAGTGCATTTGACAGTAGAGCAATTACTGAGATATAATTTGCAAGTGCATTGCTGCAGGGCACACATGAGTCTAAGTAAGTATGTCTTAAGTGAATAATAAGTTCCTTCCCTTCTTTTGGGTTTTTGAATGCCTTTTGACTGGATGAAGAATAACTGTCCAATAACCATAGTAAGACATGCCAATCACCTGTTTAAATAGTGCATTGCTTAGAAACTGATTTGTGTGAAAGATGACAGTGTTAGTGCATGCAAGATTCCCATTTCTTGAATAGAGCTTGAACTTGAGAAGTAGTTAGGAATATATATGTTAGGTGAGAAACAGCTGACAGGTTTTATGCTGTTCATACTGTAGTTTATATTGGAGCTGTTGTGTCATAATGTTTATGACATTAAGAACTGTTGCTATTGTCTTCCCAATTTGCATGGAGTTAAGCAAAAAGCAAACACAGGTCTTTGCTTAAATGAAAAAAAATAGTAACATTTTACTGGTTCACATTCCTTTGTGCAAACAGACTAAGTGGCAATGTGTGGCTGTCAGCACTCTATACAGTACTGATTGTAAAAAAACAAGCCTAGCTTCCCCTGTGGTACCAAGTTTAAGAGAAGTATGCTCCTGGTAGAAGCACAGATAACACAGGATTCAAATCCAGATGCTTCACTTTTTTTACAGATGGTTTCAGGATGGCATTAGCTAAGTAATTTGATCATTACTGTAAATGTGAAAACAATGACTACAGTAAAGTATATATTTTCCACAATTATTATTAATACCTACCTCTATACTATTGTACAACTATTAGCTGCTTTGCAGGCCTCACTGCAAATCACAATTTAATTTTGTGTACAGCTTTCTAAAAATTAGAAAGGATGGTACATTTTTGAAATGATTATTCTGACTCAGCAGATATGCTAACTATTTGTGTATGGCCATTTATTCTGCAAAGTGTGTGCAGTATGCTTTGTCTCACTAAGGACAGTTTCCATATCACATTAGATTAAGATTTCATCTATCACCTGAACATGTCACAGACAGAACATAGGATGAATTTAGACTGTCACCGTAAAACAGATGGGTAGCAACAATGTAATAATGTTGTATAGCCAATTGGACCAAATCAAGTGTGTCAAGAAGATGCATATAAAAAGTGGAGAGCTATGTATGGGACACATTTTTTTTGGGGACAGGTGCCCATTTTTTTTCCTTTTGGATTTCAAAAAAAGAGGACTGTTGGAGTAGGGATATAGGAATGTCAGGAGCAAGTAGGTAGGGTAGGTTAAGAAGCAGTTGCAGACAAACAGGAGAAACAAGACAGGCACAGTCATGATGATGGACACAAAATGTTGGGAACACCATGATTGAGGATAGGTAGGGGACATCAGAGGAGATACCTGTCAAGTATGGGAGCTGTGAGAATGTAGTCCTTAACCTCAGAACTGTCATCACTGTCCCCTTCCTAGGCTCCCTCTGGGATAGTTTGATGTAGTGGTCTTTTTGCATTCTATGGAGCAGCCTCTCCAGACAGCTGAGGTGGGCACCAATGCCAGTATCTGTTACCTCACCCACCATCCCTGGAAGCTCCTGGTGGGTGACATAATCCCCACCTCCACCAATACTCCGAGAGGGTACCAATGCATAAGCAGCCAGGGCAATGCTACCTTATGCAGATAGGCCAGGAAGTGCATGGTCTGCGGAGGCAGTATTTCCAGGTTGCATTCCAGATGTGCTGGGCATTTGTGTGACAGCCCAGGGAGGGTTGACAGGCTGAGTCACAGTGGTTGGCCTACTTCCCTGTGCAGAAAATCTTTTGTTTTGGCAGAAAAGTTTGACATCAGAATGGTGCGCTCACATATAAAAAAGCTAAAAAGGGATAAGGGGTGAGGTGAGACAAAAAAAGAAAACAGATGGAGAGATTAGAGATAAAAGAAGTAAGGGGTTGGGTGAGACAAAAAAAAAAAAGAAAACAGATGATTAAAACAACTATACGCCACATTCAAATTTTTTATTACAATAAATATACTTTTATTATTATATTAGCTATGCAGCTTTAAAATGCAAAATAGGATTGTGAATTGTAACAACTGATCCTTGCAATATCTTCTGATACTGATTTTCTTAAGTTTAAAACTTGAAACTACAAAAAAGTTAATGGTTTCAAGTTTTAATCTTAAGAAAATCAATATCAGAACTTATATTAAGTTTCTAGTGCAGCCATGGTGATGGAACGGTTAGCGTTGCCACCTCACAGCAAGAGATTCTCCAGTTCGATCCTCGGCTGGGGTGCCTTCTGTGTGGAGTCTGCATGTCCTCCTTGTGGTCGCGTGGGTTTCCTCCAGGTGCTCTGGTTTCCTCCCACATCCCAAAGACATGCTATAGGTGGATTGGACACTCTAAATTGGCCCTAGGTGTGAGCGCGTGCATGTGTGTGCCTTCTGTGGAAGGTTGGGCGCCAAGCTGGCAACTCGACACTGTAAAACTCCACTGCCAATCATGAGCGGACAGGTGATCTGCTGTGGTAACCCCTAACCGGGAAAAGCCAAAAGAAGATTTTAAGTTTCTAGTGTTGTCAGACTCAACAGTTATATGGTTGGAGTCTGCGGGCAAGCATTCTTTTTTGTGGTTTGTGAGGATTATTTACAATCCTTGCAATATGCAGATATTATATATATGCTTTTAAAGATAATACAGATTAAGTTAATAACATGATATTTAAGCCAATTTTGCTGGAATTAAAATAAAAAATATATATTTTTGTAATACTAAATACACTATTCCACCTGTCTAATCCAAGTACCAACAGCTACAGAAGAATGCATACATGTTTGCTTTTACAGTGAGGATCTGCATGCTTACATTATGAGTAATGTATATAAGTGTAATAAATGTAATACAATCATGTTAATTTCTGCTACACACATATACCTTGCCTCTCTGAGTCTTTCTAATCTTACACCATGTGTCTTCCTGTTCACTGAAATTTCCTGAGCAGCTGTAAAATAAAGAAGGAGAAAAGGAGAGAAAAATAAGACATGAATGCATTATGTATACCAGTCTTGCCTGTCTACAGCTTTCCATATTATTTAAAGTTGCTTTATCTGTATATTTACAAAACTGTGGGATGTTAGCAGTTCTAAACTTATCTAGCCACTGTTATGTTGTGCCTGCTTGTGCCATTTCAAGTCATTATAATGATACCTGTATTGCTCTCCAGTGTGTGTGGTATGCCAGTCACACTAGATACAGCCTTGGTTAGACTGTTCCAAACTTCAGCTTTATACTGAGACCTGGTATAGTCCCCTGCAGCAGCCTACAGCTACAGAACTTTGCAAGGAGTGCAACAAATATTTCTGACTCCTCTGCATCCCACCTTTGAGACCTGAATTGTGCAGTATCCTTCCCAGCTTCTGCCATGTCTGCACAGGTCTTCCAACAACAATAAAATTGTTTTCTTGCCGATTCATGATATTGTGTGTTATGGCCAGTGTGCAGTCCTGCACAGCTATGTCATCCATGTTTGAGTGATGTTAAGCAGAAAACAACATTGTCAAGCAGAGAGGAAGGCAGTTTATGAAATAGGAAGGACATTGCGGCATTTGGCATTAATTTATGGCATGTGTGCTGCTGTACTTAATAACAGTTTGTCCAATGGTCAACACTGATATGTTAAATGACTAGGCTTTTAAGACCTCAGTTTGGGATATCAATTTTGTGACTTGACATGTATTTTGTAGGGCCTTACATAATTCAAACCTATGTAAAAAAGAGAATACATATATTTCCACACAGGTTTTTTATCTCCATTGTCACAAAGGATGTGTTGGCCAAACATGGTCATTGCTAATATACACCTTAAAGAGTGACTGGTGTTATACTTCAATTAACCATCGATGTGTGTGACATGACAAGGTGCTGGCTTATGCATTCTCAGGTGTGATGCAGCAGTAATGTGTGACAATATACTGGAAATGAATATAATTGTATTAATTTCAGAGTAGCTTTTTGAGTTCTGGTTCAGACCATTCAATACATTCTGTTATACAACTATACTTTTGTTATGGGAGATGTGTAGATGACTGTCAGTAAACTACGAAGTCCATCCCAGGTCTGAAAACACATTTATAATAACAAAATCATAACTGTCATGCTATACTATTTACACATATAATAGATGTGATAGCATGTGTATGGTCAATCAACCTGCTATACATAGTCATTGTTATGTATAATTATCCTTATATTATAATATTTGTGAAAAATTACAGTGGGGCACCCTTAACAAAAAGTGGAGTGTGCTGAATTAGAACCCTGGCTTACCTGGGTTCTGACAATGAACTTATATCTGGTGGCATAGGGAAATCTAGGCAGCAGGTATATCTTTAACAATCAGTACTGTCCAGAGTACTGATGGCCATACATCACCACTTAGCCTGTTTGCATGAAGGAAGGTGAAGCAAATAAAATTGTTTCAGTTTTTTCCTTAAGCACTGAACCGTGTTTGCATACAGGTGAGCAATGCACAAATATAACAGGCGATAGTGAATATATACTGTTAATACTCATTATGATCCTTCCTCAGTAAAAATAACTGTTGTGGAACTTGAACCATGGTTTACCTCTGCTATATATTGTGTACCTCAATGTATTTATATCTTGCACTACACACACAGTTGGGTCACAGGTGTAAATTCTGCTGTCATTATTATCCCAGTTGCTGACTGCCACACAATTCTCCAAGTATGTTTGTTCTTTTTAAGGAAACTTACAGTCATTTTTACATTTTATTTTACATTTTTATACATTAAACTTGTTTGCGCTAAGCCACATGCTGCACAAATGTTGAAAAGAGAAAAATATAAAAAATTTAAAGTCAAACAAATGTTAAACAATTTCACAACTCTGGATTTGAAATATCAGAATAATGAAATAACAAAATTCTCAGCTGTAATGTATTATCTATGTTTTCCACAAACACAGCTTTGTAACAGCAATCAAATCATGTGCATACAAGCAATTCATATTTCCTCAAAGCCACGGTGGTACAGCGATAGCGTTGTTGCCTTACAGCAAGAGGTTCTCCTGTTCGATTCTTGGCTGGAGTGCCTTCTGCGTGGAGTCTGCATGTCCTCCCCACAGTTGAGTGGTCTCCAAAAGACATGCGTGAATGGGTGTGCCTTCGCTGAAGGTTGGGCATTGGGCTGGCAACTCAGCACCATATAAATCTACTGCCAATCATTAGCGGACCAGAGTTCCACTGTGGTGACCCCCTAACCTGTAAAAGCCAAAAAGACAAACAAACATTAACAGGACATACACTTGTACATTCTCAGTTGGTTGTATATGTGTGGCTAACATATTTAGTGCAATGAGTGATCACACCATCATTTATGAATATGTTTGCACAAATACAGCTATGCCTTCTCTTTGTATTGCATTCTTTCTTCCATTATCTTTGCTGTAATCTCAGACATGCAGTTTATAGTGCATTTTGTATCAGTTTCCTTTAAATGTGTGATTCAAAATACATGACTGTAGACAGTAGTTTTCAGGGAAGGCAAGAAAGTTTTGCTATTTGTGAACAAAACTGATAAATGTGTGGTGTTTTGCTTCATTCAAAACTCACTGAAGTTAGTTCCACACCTTGTAAGTGTATCCTCATTGACACACCCACTGCATTGAAGGGTGTCTAAATTGCTGCTGTGTTTTCCTTCTCTCTCAGACTAATCATTTACAGTTGCAAGCCATTATCAATAAGCAAATGTGTAGAGTCTACACTATGTTTACATCTATTATACAAATTCAAACGTTGGGTATTCAGCAAATTCTAATGAGTTCACACCTCATTTGCATCTTC
Organism: Protopterus annectens; assembly: GCF_019279795.1. Classification (NCBI taxonomy): domain Eukaryota; kingdom Metazoa; phylum Chordata; order Ceratodontiformes; family Protopteridae; genus Protopterus; species Protopterus annectens. The sequence goes on along the minus strand of NC_056743.1, from coordinate 1,801,481,978 downwards.
ACAGTGCTCAGAGGGCTGAATCTACACTATAAAAAGGTAACCATGTAGTTAGAGAACTTGAAGGTGAGGAGACGTGTGCATTTGCACAAAACAGTAGACTGGTATTTCTTTGAAAGTGATTTCTCTGCAGAGAAGGCTTATAATTTTGTTAGGGTATGCTTGCATACCTTGCACTGCCTTCTCTTTTTCTCCTGTACCTACCTCCAACATAAAAAAACTCTTAACTAAACTTAAACCCACCAAATTAGCAGCAGACAACCTCCCTAGTGAATACCTACAAATCGCAGCTGATGCTCTGGCCTACCCAGTATCCATCTTGATTAACCGATCTCTGTCAGAAAGTTACGTTCCCACATTGTGGAAAGTCTCACATATAATTCCCCTCCACAAAGGCGGACCCTCTGCAGAACTAACCAATTTCCGCCCCATAGCTATTCTCTCTCCACTCTCCAAAATACTAGAGAGATGCTTACACTCTCAGGTCTCACACTACCTCCTTACTAACAACCTCCTTTCCAGTACTCAACATGGTTTCCGACCAAACCATAGCACCACCACTGCCCTACTCTCCTTTACAAACACTAATCTTCAGCATAAAAACAATGGCTATCTCTCCTCTGCTACTTTCCTAGACCTATCTAAAGCATTTGACATGGTCCCACACAAACAACTTATCTCTGTCCTCAATAACCTATCCTTCTCACAATCAGTCACCAACTAGTTTCAGAGTTACCTGTCTGACCGCCAACAATTTGTTGTATGGCAGAATGACATATCTCCCCAACTACCTGTCTCCATAGGGGTTCCCCAAGGATCCATCCTTGGACCCCTACTTTTCTCTGTTTACACCAATAATCTAGCCTCTGCCACCAAACATGGCACACTCATCCAATACGCAGATGACTCTACCATCATCTGCTCAGCCCAGTCCCTACCCAAACTGCAAAAAGTCACACAGGAAGCCTTTTCCTCTGTTGAAACATGGTTATCCGATGCCCAATTAATACTCAACCCAAACAAAACTAAACTACTCATCTTCTAACCCATCAAACATACTCAAAACAACTCTCACTTTAACATCACAGCAAAAGACAACACCACTATATACCCAACTGAACATACCAAATTGCTATGAGTGGAAATAGACAATAAACTAAAATTTGACATTCACATATCCATGACCATAAAAAAAGTCCACAAAAAACTAGGAGCATTATATAGAAATAAACAATTTCTCACCAAAGCAGCAAAGATTTCAATAGCAAATTCCCACCTTATCTCCATCCTATTTTATGCCTCTTCAGTATATACCAACCTAAGGCAATGTGATCTAAACAAGCTAGAGACCTGCTACAACAAAATCGCAAAATTCGCCACAGGGGCATCCTACCGTAGTCACCACTGTCTCTCACTTGCTGAACTGGGCTGGCTTGAACTCCCTCACCTCCTTCAGTGGTATCAACTCTCACTCGCCCACAAACTAGTAAACCATCCACTAAATGTCCCATCCCTCCAGAATCTACTCCAACCCTATCGCACCACCAGACCACTAAGATCCAGCAACAAAAATCACTTGCAGATCACTAAAGCCAATAACTCTGCTGGTGAAGCACTATTCTCTTAGCCATAGCCAAATTATGGAACTCACTCCCACCCACAATTACCTCCGTACCATCATGCACCAACTTCAAAACTTTATTAAAAGCGCACCTAAAAACATGCTGGCTATGCTCTTGCAACTCCCACTCTAATATCATCCACCCCATCCAACTACTACCTTTCTTTCACCTCCACTAACTACCTTGATGATAGCAAGCTCAGTTGCTCATAAGCCTAGTACTTATTATACAGCAGGAACTTCTCATTGTTACATTTGTTAATGCCTGTTATGTACTTCACAGATAAAGATTCTAGTTGTCTACTGATGTACTATGCTCTTCATCTGTAAATATGTTGTAAGTAATTTCTATGTTAAATTGTTAATCACTATTTAATCCAATGTAACTACTGTCTGTTTATTTTACTGTGGAGCTTTTCTCCCCGGGCCTCCGCTGAAAATGGACCCACGTCCAGTCGGACACTCCCGGTCAACAAATTTAAATAAAATAAATAAAATAAAATAAATAAAATAAATTGCATCATTCACGTACATTCTACATTTTGTAAAAAGTTGCAAATGTATTTTTATATCCATGAAAAAATGTAACTTTTATCTGTATGCACTTCTTATGCTTTACTATTAGCACATGTGTTTTTGGCAGGCATTTACATTTTTGAGATAGGATATACTTTCACCACAACTATATGTTTAAATTTTGATATTTCAGTGTTCTATGTTATTGGAGAAAAATGTAATGTTAATGTCATTAACACTAATGTTATGCTTCTGGGTTGCCCCAGGGCAACCACCATAGGAGTGGTGGGCACAGTAAAAAGTGACTGCCATTCATAAATTGGATTTTATGTTGAAAATGTGTACATATATTGATAATTGTGTGGAAAGCATATATACATTACTTCTGTAGCAACGGTTGTTTGAATGACTTGTTTTTAGAAGGAACTATAGATTTGGAAACGGTGAACTATTTAACAGTGGCTTCACGTAAAATCCCTACTTTATTTGGATTGCCTAAGTTGCATAAAAGCACCACGAATCCTCCATTGACAGCTTTGGCAAATACTAGGTCTTCAATCACCTACACTATGGCTAAATTTGTTGACAATATATTAAAAAATATGTAAAAAAAGAGACCCAGATATGTAAAGACTCGTGATCCTTTTTAGCAGCCATTGAGCATTGTCCACATCAGGATAATATAAGATTTTTGACTGTTGATGTTACTGACTTATATTTTTCAATACCTCATAGTTTAGGCATTGAATGGGTAGTGGAATGGATGTTGGCCCATGGGGCAGATAATAGGGAAGTGTGCTTGGTACAATAACTTCTAGACATCATTTTAACCAATAACTTTGTGATGTTTGACAATGACATCTACCTGCAAAAGGTGGGGGTGGCTATGGGTTGTCCATGTGGGGCCAGTTTTTCTAATTTAGTAATGGCTAAAAGAACACTGTCAATGCCAGGAAATGCTTTATACGAACTTTTAATCCACACAAAAAGTTAATACAGATTGAGCGCTTTCATCCCCTCCTGGGGATTTCATCAGAATCTGCCATGTTTCATTATTATCCCCTTTAAATACCCTACCCATTTCTGATGTCATTATTTAATTAGTAATGCAATTATCAATTTAAAGAAATAGCAGTCAAATACATATCTTTCACATACTTAACATAAAACCATCCTACTAGTACACATCTAAAAATCATACAAAAACTTTCATAAAATCACTACATAAAACAAAGCATTTATGCCTAAGAAAACGTTTAAATTTTTTTTTTTTAAAAAAAAACCAGCATGAGTGACTTTGAGCAGAATTAATTGTACTGTTCTGCTTTTTTGTTCAATACAGACTTAATAGATATAATTTCATTCAACCCTGGGGGTATGTTGGCTTGTAATTTAACTTGCCATCTAGTCTCTCTTTCTTCAACATAATTTTTATAATTCCCTCCCCTCGGGTTTCTTAACACCTTCTCTAAAATACAGAACATAAACTCTTTGCAATTAACTGATTCTTGAATATGCCTAAAAAGGGCGTTGTTAATATTCTGAGTCTGAATTTGATAACCATGCTCGTACATCCTGTCCCTAAGTCTCCTTTCAGTTTTTCCTACATAAAAACCTGGACAGGATGTACACATGGCTAAATATATAATGCCCCTTGTTTGGCAATTCCCTTTTTCTGGTCTAATTACTGTTTCTAAAACATTTCTCAATTTAATACACTTGTCTTGACAAATGAACATACATTGGGAACATGTCCCACACTTGCTAGTCCCTGTTCTATCATGGATTTTATAATTTTCGTTCTCAAAATTCTTTTTTAAATTCAGTCCTACCTTATATACAAAATTAGGGTCCTCACCCCCTATGTCCCATAATTTAGGGTTGTTCTTAAGTATTATCCAGTTCTTCTGTATAATTTTCTGGACCTCCTTAGCTTTCTGTCCATACGGTATCACCATAGCCCTTTCAAACTTATTATTTCTGTTAGATTTTATTTCTTTAGTTTGAAGCTCATGTATAGTCCTGTGGCCATGCATTTTTTAGAATTTCATAATAGTTGTAGTGATGGCTTGAAGGGGACAGTATTAGAACAAATTTGTGTATCCATGTTTAATAATATGAGTATCAAAACTGTTTTAGTGAAGAAAGAAACTGTGTACATTTTAAAATTTAAGACTATGTTTTCCTTTGGGCTAAATGAAGAGCTCAATTGGAAAACTTTATCTTATTAGAATGTTGTTTAATTGATTAATTGTTTAATTATTTTACTGAAGGTGTGTATATATAGTGTTTTGTTATGTGAGTATTTTATTTTCCTTGAAGGCTTTGGCCGAGACGTCAGAGATTACAATTCAGTGTGCAATAAATCCTTTGGTGGAACTGGTTTTTCGTTGTTTTTTGCTGTTTGCTGTTTGGTTCCTGTTGTTCCAGTAGAATGCTATACTAAGTGTGCATGGTTGCTTTATAGCTTGTTGAGTAACTCTGCCATTTTTGGATTGGTTAATTAACATACAATTCAGCTGCTTATGCTGTAATTAGCATGCCACTATTTTTACTGTGTTTGCACTGCTTTATTCACTGTGTCGAGCTACTTATCGAATATAACTCAGTGCCCAACAACAAGCATACAGTTTTAGCGAGCCATGTAGAGTTTATTGGATCCAGTATTTTGTTTGCCACTTATTATTTATATTTTCAAATTTATGTTCTTATTTTCATAAGTGAGAGACCTACAGGTTAATGAGATGTATGGTGTGAAACACCAGTGTGGGAGACAGGATAATTCACTGTCAGTGCTGGTTTATATCACACTATATTGACAATATTATTAGCTGTTTGCAAGTAATTATGAAAATAAGCAATATCTCTTTTTTCAAACATCTTTATTTAATTATCAATTGTGATATAAGCAAATTTACATTCATATAAAAGTAATAGTAAGTGTACTGTCTGGATGCCAGGAATAAAAAAATACGGAAGACCTGGAAAAAAAAATCAGCTACAAAAAGTGAGGAAGAAGCACTGACTGGGGAAAGCTCTGCAGCTGTTCAGCAAAAAGCAATGCAACCTTCAGACATGACTTCCAATAATCTACAGGAAGATGTAAGACAACTACATGCAAACATGGTTAAACTAAATAAAACACTGATGGAATATATCAACACAAACAACAAAAGGCTAGAAAAGATGGAAGAAGCTTTAAACAGATATTCAGACGTGATGACAAAGCTACAAAAATCAGAGGATGAAATGAAGAAAAGGCTGGCTGAATATGAAAAGGCTCAGAAAGAGATGTTTCAAAAATAATAGAATTTGAGGACAGAGCACATAGGGAAAACCTGACATTTTCAGCTGTACCAGAGAAGCTGGAAGGAAGAGACTGCATTAATTTTATGAAAGCACAAATAAGCAACTGAACTGGTATTCCACAGCAGGAGTTGTTAATTAAAAGGGCACATCGTGTTTATGCTCTAAACCTGGCTATAGGAGAGCAACCTAGACCATTAATAGTAAAGATGCAATCCTACCAGCAGAAGGAGTTTATTCTGACAAAGCTGTGGCAGAAAGACAAAATACTAAAAGTGGGAGACAGCAGAGTGCTTGTGGAGAATGATTGCTCATTGTACACCAAGCAGAATAGGGGTACATTTATTCCACTATTCATGAAATGTCAAGATGCAGGTGTGAGATTCAAACTGCTGTACCCAGCTGTCTTTTAAGGTATTCTTCCGTGGAGGGACAAAATAGTTTTTTAAAAAAATCAATATTTCCATATATACTTAATGCTTCATAAAACGTGTGACTTAATAACTGTTGCATGACTTTAAGTGAAACCTTGGATGTTGTTGAAGAAAACTGGCTTTGATATTTGCACTGTAAGTAATACATATTGAGAGATATCCAGTATTATTTGTTTTGCTAATTAACCAGTTAAGCATATGCTTTCATATTTCTGTAAATATCTCAATACGAGGACAGTCCCGGTCAACAAATGTAAATAATTAAATAAATAAATGCATAAACATGCACTTACACAAGAATGTCTTGTTGTCATGTGAAAGCTTATGTCTGGTTAACAAAAATATTCTAACAAGATATGTCTAGGTTGTACAGTTTTCAAGCTATGAAAACTTGTTTGTGAAACTTTACACAAAATGTAATTTGGGGTTTGTGTGCATTGTAATATATTGCGGTATTTATGGAAAAAACTATAAATGCACCAACTATTATCACTGTAAAAATACTTCTTACTGATAACGTTGCTATCTGTACAGTTTCAATAGCTTTTATTATTCAAAAAATATTTTCATTGATCTGTATTATGCTTTTTAAGTTTATTTTTCAGAAAATGCTGTGGAATGTAAGATTTGTATAGGCTGCTAGAGGTGTGTACCACATAGGTGTTAATGAGTTAAGCACCACCCTTCCAGTGCAGTCTCACCATCTGCAGATATAGGTCTGTGCTTAAAAGTGCTTTTCAGTTAGTCCCACCCACCCTGTTTTTGTTTTGGTGTTAATCTTAGTGGCCTTGAAACTGCCCACCCCTCTTGTAGATTTGTATTTGGATACTCCTTCTGGGCCCATCTCATTTGCTCACTCAACTGAGTGCAGTGAGATCATATTCTGATTTCAGGCACTCCTACTGTGTACAAACAGAGCATCTGGGAAACAGAAAAAAAAAAATTTAAGCTTGTTTCCTGCCTTTCCTGTTAAGTGGTATAGACTGTTTGTAGGCTTCTGAGCCCCCAAGCCCTTCTGTGTTGGAGGGAAGCCTTCTAGCTTAGTTTTTTTTTTCTTATAACTAGCCAGTTTTTTAGTTTCAGCACTCAAATCTGTTTTTTTTTTAACTCAGCACTTGTTCAGAACTCATTGTAAGCACTACATAAGCTGCAAATTACTACAGCACTCAACTTTCCTCACTTGTCTAGTGGAAAGCAGTTTTCAGTACTTAATAAATAAGCACTTATCCAGGCATGTCGGGTCAGCTCCCAATGATTTCTCCTGTCTACCTGATGAATCTGGACATCTTGGGGCAATGCAGCAATTGCCTCATGTACACAGACAACCCTCTCCTCCTACCACCCAACACTACAACCTGTGAGAGATGCACTTATATAGCCAAACTGGAAGCAAAGCTCTCTTCACCCAAGATTGGACTAGACAGTCAAGAGGAGAAGGGAAACACTTGTACCACACCACACTCATCACATAGTCCCTCAAAACCTACACCACCAAAACACACACATAGAAACACAAAACACACACCTACATTCATGGAGGCTCTCAATAAAAACCTGCCCAAGCATCAGGGACATCCAAAGCATAAACGCAAGCAAACTCCACCCCCCAACACAACCCAAATAACACATAGCCCACAAACTCAGTGTGCCACTCAACCACAGCCCATAAGGCATAACAATGTACCCAACACTCTAGTCATAGGTGACTCTATAGTCAGGCACACTGATGTTCCACTCACTAGACTAAACAAGGAGAAAGTTACTGTCAGCTGCCTGTCAGGTGCCAGGATCCACCACATAACACATGTACTCAGGTCACTCCACAATAAGTACAAATATGACACTGTCATTGTCCATGTTGGTGTGAATGACCTGAGACATACCTCCCTGGACTACATGAAAAGAGACATAGAGGAGCTCTCCGATCTTGTATCCCAGGCAGGTATGACCCTAACCCTGAGTAGCACCCTGCCATCACCCAGAATGATACCACAGTACAAGGACAAAATGATTGACTTCAACAAATGGCTAAGCTTCTGGTGTCATTCTAAGGGGATCCAGTATTTGTCTGCCTGGGACGACATGATTGACAGTCCACGATGCTTTGCCAGAGATGGCCTGCACCTGTCGCCCTTAGGATTCCGGATACTGGCTAAGGCTCTTGCCACCCCTATAGTGCCTTTTTTAGGCAAGGTGCAAATGACAAATTCACCACTGTAACAGGTACAAGCAAGCAAAATCTGATGGTAATCCTACTCAATGCTAGAAGTCTAAACCTCAAAATGCACTCACTTGAGGCACTCCTTAAAATGGACAACACTGACATCTGTGCAGTGACAGAGACCTGGTTCAAAGCTCCAGAGAGCACCCCTGCATTACCAGGCTTCAATTCATACCACACCTTTCAGCCACCTAACCCAGAAAGAAGCACTAAAGGTGGAGGCGTGTCCATATTCATTAAAGATATCCACACCTCCAGGCTAGTTGCACAGCATAATGCATCCAAGATTATCCAAGTGCAACTAACTCTGGGCAAGACTGCAATCCAAATTGTAGCTTGCTACAGACCACCCACCATGCCCCAGGATTCACACTCCTCATTTTTCGATACACTGGAAAGTATTAGGGTACAACCCAACACCCTAATAATGGGCAATTTCAACTACCCCACCATTAACTGGGAAAACTACTCATGTACCAACTCTTTTGCTCAACGTTTTCTAGAATTCATAAATTCCAACGCTTTGGATCAACTTATTCACACCCCGACCAGGGGCAGCAATATCCTAGACATGGTCATTACCAACATGGGAAACCGGCGTTCCACACCAGAGGTCAATTCCTTGTTGGTCAGATCCGACCACAAGCTAATCAGCCTAGACAACCACATACCACCCCCAGCCCCAATTAGGGAAACCATCATAAAAAACTTCTCAAAAGCCAACTTCACACTTCTTAAGACAGAAGTGGCAAACTTCATGACACTCGTGCAGACGGACAATAGAGGTATGACTGCCGAATCCTACACAAATGCACTTTACTTTATAAGCACTTACACAAGTGCATGGATCATGCTATCCCTAATAGAACCAAGATGTTATCCTCCAAAAAAAGGAAGCCAATCTGGTGGTCCTCTGCCATAAACAAACTCTGCAACAGAAGAAAGAAACTATTGCAAAAAAGAGTAAAATCCCATGACTGGAGGAACTCTCTGGTCAACCTCAGTAAGAAGCTGAGATCCCTCATAAAATCCTCCAAAGCTAGTTATGAAAACAAAATTGCCACTGACTCTAAAGACAACCACAAAGCATTCTATAGTATGTCAAGAATGTAAATGGGAACACTTAGATCTGCTCTGAGTTACAGCATAATGGCACTAAATATACAGAACCAACTGATATTGCCAGCATCCTAGCAGATAGGTTCAGTGCTAACTTTACCTCCCTCTCACCCCCTAGAGGGCCCATCTCTATACCGGAAGAATGCAAAGTTCCTATAATCATGGCTGCACAGGTAAAAAACACACTCTCCAAAGCCAGAACACAACATCCACGGGACCTGACAGTATCCCAGGCTGCGTTCTACATGAACTACAGAATGAACTGGCACCCTACCTAAGTACCATGTTAAGTCATAGCCTCACCTCAGGCTTTGTACCCACTGAATGGTGCACCGTGACAGTTATCCCACTCCACAAAGGGGGAGCCACGACGGACCCCGGGAACTACCGCCCCATTAGCCAGACGAGCCTGGTCTGCAAGGCCATGGAACGTATCATCATGGAACTCATAAACAAAGACATTGGTAATCTCCAAACTCTGGACCCTACTCAGTTTGGATTTGTAAAAGGCAGATCATGTCTCCTAAACCTGATTGACTTCTTTGAAGCAGTCACCAAAGCCATAGATGAGGGTAAAATGGTTCACACAGCTTATCTAGATCTCGCCAAGGCTTTCAACACCATCCCCCACTCTGGAATTATAGATAAGCTCACTAAACTAGGTATAAATCCCTATGTCACAAGATGGGTTGCCAACTGGCTCACGGACGGAACCCACACTGTGAAAGTAGCGGATTCCAAATCTGACATCAGACCAGTGACAAGTGGAGTACCACAGGGTTCAGTCCTGGGTCCTCTACTGTTTGGTATCCACTTCTCTGAAGTGCAGGCCAACACAGAAGGTCTTTGGCTAACAAAGTTTGCAGATGACTGCAAACTAGGAGCCATAATCGAAACTCCTAACGATGTGGACAAACTACAAAAGGGCCTCACTGAGACAGATACCTGGTGTCAAAGCCATGGCCTAAAGCTCAATGCCAAAAAGTGTATTGTCATCCCCTTTGGTAAAAACTCTGTACCCATGAACTACCACATAGCTGGTAGTCTACTTAATGCTGAAAATGTGATATGAGACCTTGAGACACAGGTGGACAGTAGTCTCTCCTTTGATAATCACATCACCACAGTGGTCAGGAAATCCTTCTATGTGGCTCATCTCATCACAAAAAGATTCTCATCCAGAAAAAAAGAGGTCATTGTTCCCCTCTACTCATCATTCATTAGACCCATTATAGAGTACAACGCCCCTTTTGGTATGTACCTCACAAGACATCTACAACAACTGGAAAGACCACAGAAATACCTCACAGAGGATTACTGGCCTCAAACAGATGCCCTATGCAGACCGTCTCAAAAAACTACAGCTTTACTCCATTGCATATCGCCTACTCAGGGGCGATCTCTGCCTAACATACAAAGCTATGTCAAAACCAGAGCTGTTGGACATGCTCCACTTAAAGAAATCCCAATCCCTCCGAGCTACACGCTCTAGGGAACTTAACCTTGTCACCACAATAAAGAGAACATGCTGGAGGGATAGATTCCTGTCCCAGAGACTTCCCATACTCTGGAACAGACTACCTATCTATGTCAAACAGAGTTTCTCATTAGCACTCTTCAAGAAAAATCTTGATGATTGGATGGGAAATGGGATCACTTCTGTGGCTCTGCTTGACAGGGGCACAGGAAAATAATTTTCTTGGGTGGCGAAAGCCAGGGTACATTTTTTGGCTAGTCTTGTATGGGCCCTAGGACCGATAGCCTAGTACCTACCTATGAACCTATGATTGATGTGGAAAATAACTACTTGACTACTGACTTTGTAGGCTGACTATGGATGCTATATTTAACTTCAAGATCCAAGTGACTGTGCCTCTTAACAAATCACTGATCTTCCTTCTAAAGTAGTTCCTTCATCAATTATCATTTCAGTAAAAGGTTTGCCATAAAACGTAAGGCCACACTGTAGGTACATCAGTTGTTATGGAAATGTGATCTTTGAAATGTATTACTCAAGATGTCAGTTAACATCTGCATTTACCTAAAGTATTAATGGATCAAAGTAATATTAAAATATACTTAAACTTAAAATGTGTCAGCCATATCTATGCTGTCATTATGCTGGCTTCATGTCTTATGTTTTGGGTAACATGAAGCTAGTGAATAAAGTCCTATACTAATGGACATTTTACATTTTTACTGATGTATCCTTCTGAACCAGGTCTGCATTTGTAATCCATTTACAAAGCTAGAGGAGGAGCTTAGATGCTATTTCATTATAAAATAAGGTGAATTAGGCTACATTTGTAATAGACAATCAATCATGCTGGGCCTAAAATGCAATTCTTGCCATCATTTTAGATGATTGTGACCTTTTGGTTTGCAGATGTGTGTGTGTGTGTGTGTGTGTGTGGGTGTGTGTGTGTGTGTGTGTGTGTGTGTGTGTGTGTGAGTGACAATTAAAACACAAAATTAAAACAATCACCTAACCAGCCCTAAAAAAAGTTACAAAGAAACAACTAAATGACAGCCAGAGACTAGATGATGTGGAAATTGCTACAGTTACATCAATATGTTTTTATGTTACAGTGGATAATTTATATAGCAGCAAGAATGTCCTTACTTCAGGTAAAAATTTAAATAAAAAACATGTACCAGACCCAAATGTCATGCTGGTTCCATGGTGTAATGGTTAGTACTCTGGACTCTGTATCCAGCGATCTGAGATCAAATCTCAGTGAAACTTGTTAAGAGCTTAAGTTTATGCTGGTTCCATGGTGTAATGTAGCTGATGGGCTACATAGCCATGAGAAACCTGGGGTACAACACCTGAAATGTGCTGTGCCATACAGAACAAGAACTTAGAAGTGTAGAGGCTGCTGGATATCATGAACCAAAAGGAACCAATGGTGAGATAAGTACAGAAGGTCAATACGTTGCCAGTGTGATATGCATATTTGCATTGTACCCTCTTTTATGGCATGATTAAGTTGGTTAGGAACTATTCAGATCTTTGTTTCTTTGTCCCACATCCTGACTTCTCAGTCAATGCTCTTTGAAAGCTCTGTCTTCAAACAATGATAACCGCCTCCTACAGCATTCAGTGGCAGCTTTTCATTATTTATCGTGTCCGATTTTAACACATTATGTCTGATCAGACATTACAGGAACAATAGAAGAACAGACAGATATCTCACGCGCTTGCTTCATGCTTCCCTCTGAATGTATTTATGCAGTACGTTTTATACAGGTACATTATGATGTCAACAGTACAGAAAGACAGTGCTCCTTGCTCCCTTCTGTTTCACAACATTACATCAGAGTGATAAGCGACAGCATCATATAATTCATCCTTTTATTTTGAAAGCTTTTAATATACAGGATCACACCTAGCTAGCATGGTTTATCCTGATACGTGTTTTGGTTATCTTAATTACTATGCGATTGTCAGAGCTGCTTAAATGTTATTTATTTTTTAACATTTAGAAGTTCTCATGTTGAGTTTAAGAATAAACGGTTTTGCTTGTTTGTTAAACTTTGCGGACAAGGTATTTTTTGTTGAACTTTGTTTATCAACTAAAGGGCCAGGGTAGACATTTGGTTTTAGGTACAATGCTATTAATTAGGCTCATATTAATTGTATAATTAGAATATTCATCATAAATCAATCCAGCACATTTACACTTTGCCATTGGATGGTTACCTTAATCTGTGTGCCACAGGGAAGACATTACAGCTGACCATCAAAGAATCTAACATTTTTACTCCAATGTGAGTTTTGTTGTTAATGCCTGGCCAACAATCTTCTCAGATTATGTGTGCCTGAGAACGTTCTTTCCACTGACCTCCAATTGTTGCTTGGACCTTACTGAACTTTTCTTGGAATTACTATTAGGAATATTCAATAAGGGGGGCAGCGAAAGCCTCTTTCAATATCATCAGTGAAAAAAACCCCATAAACTTTGAGTCAGCAAAAGAAGATTTCAGATGTACACTTGTGGTGAGATAAGTAATAGCCAAGCAGTGCTGACAAATATCATTCACCTGAAAATTTCTCAGGTATCTCTTAGGATGCCACTTAGAACCTAAATTATAAATACTGGTTTCTTAAATGCAGAGAGACTAATCAAACTGATGCTCAAAGCAGTTAAGTTTGTAACCCTACCAGCAGGCCTTTAAAATCTTAATTATCTTAAAGTGTTAAGATTATTTAAAAGGCATTGTGACCTTTCATCCTTTCAGTATCCACCCTAAAGATTCTCTGTCTCATAAGGGAAAGGTACAGTAATATAATTTCAAAACCTCAAATGTTTCTTAGATACAAATTGATGTTATTACAGTGAAATCCCAGACTGTCTGTTAGATAACACACACTAATTTCATAACTAGAATACAGACTGCCTTTTCACATACTTCTTCAAGACAGTTATTTCTTGGATTTTTTGATAAACAGATCTCACTAGGTTTATACTCTCTATACAAGAACAGAGAGACAAAATCAGATTTAGTATGCTAAATTAAGATGAGAGATGCTGAATTCCTGCTTCATTAATACTACAAAACTAAAACACTAAAACCAAGTTCTAGTAACATGGGCAAGTCTCCCACACCCACATGTAGGGATTTAATTTTCTTCACTTCCTTTCTGACTATACCCTCTTGGGAGGTCACACATTCTCAGGGTAAGTTAAGGACTTTCAAAGAAATAAAATCTCACTGAAGTGGTCCTTCGTGAATCATGTAGTAACTGAGAAGACTACTAGCATATTAGACTAGGACTGTTTACATCATAGTGCGTGAAGATAACCATGACAATTATTTAGCAACTTGTTTCTAAGAAACAGTACTTAGTAACAACAGGAAAGCAACTCATATTATCAAAAGTATACACTTTATAAGTATAGGACATGCTAATAAATAACTGTCTAGTTGAAGTTGCACAGACATTTATGCATGAATGAGAACTGTAAAAGCTTTAATATTAAGTCATTAATGCCTAAAGCAATGATTCTGCATCCTTCAAATGGTACCAGATGTGCCATTGCAACAATCTGGTCAGCTGCAGTGTGCCCCAGTCTGGTGTCCAGATGTTACTTTATAACAAAAGCTATACTCTAGGAAAACAACAAGAATATCTAATCTGACTTGAATTATAATTTCAATTTAAAATCAAATTAAAACAAAGCAAGCTTGCACTATCAATGTGGAATGCAATATAATGTCTTTAGTAGTTACAGGCATACAGTCGTGTTAAGTCTGCCATGATTCCGAAATGCTTGCTCTTAGTTTAAGTGAGTTACTTCAGTGTAAGGACTATCTATAAACAAGATTTCTATGGGAACCATTTTCCAAAAGACATGCTGTCAGTGTAAGTGGTCACTTTTACTGAGAGCAAGCCTTTTGGAATCAGGTCTTAGTCATACAATTGTGCATCTGTACCTGCAGGCAGTTAAATTATATGGTCTTCATAGGAATTTTCTGTAAAAATGTAAAATGTATATCCTGACTGTGTTCTTTATTTACTCTTGTGATGATCACCCAAATGTAAAATTCATAAGTAGACTGTACCTTTTATTTACCCCTTTGATGACCACCCAAATGTGTGCCACCATCAACAGTACAGAGATCACAAAGTGTAACTATATTTTGATTTCATTTCCCAACAGTCAAACTAAAAAGTTTGGTGGTAGGATGGACATATTATGCATTAATAACACACACACAGCTTTACAGTAGCATTTTGAAGCAATGAGGACCTTGGATGAAAATGTTATTTTTCTCAATTTAAAACAACTTTCACTTAACTACAATACAATGATTCATCACACAAACATCTCCCCAGAAAATGTTCTGTCTGTTATGGCCCCATAAATATTGCTGATAGAATTAATTTTTTTTATCAGAGACAATGTAATGCAACACTATATAAAGGAAGGTTAGCCTTGCTTTGGTAATTTACTGTATTATTTTGGTTATATTAAATGTGTACCTATTTGATATTGTATACTTGTATAAGAAATATGCAGCTTTATTTAACAAAATTTAATTAAATATGAAATAGAGTAAAGCAATATTATTATCTATATCAATTAGGATGTATTTGGGGATGCAGGCGCAAATTAAACTCACATCACTCTTGCAATGCATAGACTATTAGAACTACTTTTCACCACAGTTTACATTGAGCATGCTACCTGTAAGTTTCTGTCTCTGTCTCTCCCTTTTACCACATTGCTACTGTCTACCACTAGTTTAGAACTATATTGTATTTACTCTCTATGTGTTATTACAGAATTTTATACAGAAATATTTTCCTCACTCTACATTAAAATTTGTCTCTATCTAGCTGGACAAAATCCAATTAACAGGCATTCCTGAGATGGCACTTGCCTGGAATCATTGGTTACTCAAGTGCCTGAAACCAATTTAAAGTGCAGTTAGCAAGGCCAGCCTGATCCATTGGTTTGGATTATCCCATGAGGTCAATACAAACAAACAATATCTGCCCCAGGGCATTTATAACCCTATTGGACACAGTTTGGCTTTCACCCTTTTAGATTAGTTGACTCCCCCTTTTATAGTAGGTCACCTAGAGGTAGCCCCTTTAAGTAATTAATAATAGCTTGACTGTAGCTTTATGAGTAGCAGAGGTAAACAATCACTATCGAAGGAGGTGCTACATGAGTTGATCTTCTCCTAGTCTCTCAAAGATCTTGTCTTCATGTGAAAGCATAACATTTTGTTGTCTTCATTGCTTTGTGAATATGAAAGATAAGTCTCTTATATATTCAATGGAAGATATAACAATCAGAAATACCTCTAACTGTGATCTAGGGGCATAATGAAGATGGCACTTGCTCCGGGAAATGTGGTTACGTGGCGCCTGAAATAAAATTTAAAGTGAATGTGGAGTACTGCAAAAACAGTCAGTCAAGCCAAGAAAATGGGATCAATACAAGAGAAGGAAATCTGCAACAGGGCATGAGTAAGCCTAGAAAAAGTGTGTTTGGCTAAGGAATGGAAAGCTGATTAAAGAAGCCTCAGCAAATTTTATAGTAGGTCACAGAAGAATCTGACAATGTGTCTTTAAATTCTCCTTGGACTCAGAAGAAGATGATACACAGACTTAAACAATTGTGTGAAGTTGACTTGCTACATGAGTTTTGTATGTGTGAGTGAAGGTCAAAGATCTGTCTTTCTGTTTTTATAACATTAAGTACATCTCTTGTTTTTGTGAATAGTGAGTTAGGCTTTATCTTCCCTCGTGGAATATAGAGTTTTGTCTCAGCTTGCAATCTGAAGTCCTGGTTTTTAATTCATAGTTTGATATGAGACTGTAGGAATTTGGAGTTGATATGAAAACATCCTTCACCTATTGAACTGCTGGATATCAATGTAATGACCTCAAGCTCAGATATGCATGTAATTGAGAGAGAAGGAAAAAGCACTACAATCATTATTTGGAAAAACTCAAATATATAATCCAAATATAAATAAGTCTAATCTAATCCAGTTAATGCAAATGTTACCTTGAGTGTTCTGCCACAACAAATCTCCATTCATAATTCTCCTGTACTGTTCTCCATCAGTCACCCCCTTCTTTTCTGGGCCACAGTGAAGGAAATGAGTCTCATGTCAGGACATTGAGTCAGTTGCAGTCTGTTCACAGGTTCTGTTTTTAATCAGATATAAACTGTTTTGTAATTTATTCCATCAGATTCACTTCTTGTAACTTGCAGAGTCCAGAGTTTTGTCATTGACCATGGTGCAATACCTGTATTTATAATAGCCTTGATATGAGAAATGATCCACTTGTGATTGCCTTTTTAGCTTTCCTTAACCTAACAGAACCAAAATATACTTGAAGACCCTCAGAGTATGCCTGTAGGTAATAATATGGCAGACACATGCTGAATAAAATGATCCATTTCAACCTGTTCAAATCTCTCAGTTATTACTTACAATGTTTAAATGTTACTATTAATATTCCATAATGATTTACTTATAACATATTTTCTCCATAATTTGTTAAGCATCACTGACTGTTGTCAGTATCAGCCAATAATTCTGGGGATCAGTGTGTTAATGAGTCAGTGTTTGGGGGTGGGGTGTTAAATGTGGGAAAATGTTGGAAATGTTTGGAAATTGGACTGTATGAAGTTATGAAATTAACTAACTAAAATTGTATTTTTTAATTACTTAACTAAGAATCCTATGTGATAGTAATATACTGGGTTATTTTAGTTATTGTCATGTGACTGTCCTAGTACTTGCTTTCAAACCTGTCTCTGGTTAAATGTGGGGCAAATGACTGTGTTTCCCCTATATTTATGCATGTCCCTAAGGGTAATTTGAAGGTTTGCCCACCATTTTTTTTTATGTGTCAGAATTGTGTATATGTTAACAACCCAACTTAAGAGTGACAGAAAAAGAAATGTATATAAACCTACCTTTAGTTCCAGCTTTCCAGCCCATTAAGTGCTGGAAGTATGCTAGTCCTTTTATATATCAGTGTGTATATTTGGAGAGGTGAGAAGGTGACTTCCTTGGACTTTTATTGCATGTTTTAGGAGTATATATAAATGATCTTACATCCACCTGAGCTGCCACAGTTATGTACCATGGGACTGTACTATATTTTAATTGCTCACCCAATAACACACCCTGAGTCATGTGACCTCCTCCATGCTGCACTGCAGTGTCATTTGGTTTATGGTGAGTAGGGAGAACACACAGGTCCCTGCACCATAAGCAAGTATGCTATATGCTGCTCATTACAGTCCTTCGGCTCAGTCTAGGACAGCTTTTTTTTTTACTGGGAGGAAAATGTGGTGTTTTGAACAACAGTGCAGCCATCTCTATGCACCGCTGTTCAATTAGTTGGAAGATGATGGAAAGCAGCTGGCCCCTGCACATAGTGCTCACCAGTAAGTGTAAACTGGATGCAGTGGTACCTTAGGGATACAGAAATAATGCCAAATAGCAACAGCATAGCTACAGCATCTTCTGCCACCCTCAAACATAATGACAGGTGTGACAAAGTTTTACAGAAAATATAGCTTTAGCACTGAAAAAATGGGAATAACAGCTACTGGTAGACATATGTGACAAGGCAGATTTGGCAATGTAGACATGATGAGGCTGTATGATTTAAATAGCTTTACTTTTACCAAGTCAAAGTTAAAATACAAAGGACAATGATATCAACATATAGCCTTCCATGTGAATAAATCATTAAGGTAATCTTGCTAGTGCAGTAGTAGTACTAGTATTACTTGTACTAGTAGTAGTAATAGTAGTAGTAGTATTTGTAGAAGTAATATTAGTAGTATAATTACTTGTAATAGAAGTGGTTATTAATTATAGCAATAGAAGTATTAGTATTACATGTAGTAATAATAGTAATAGTAGTAGTATTACATGTAGTAATAATAGTAATAGTAGTAGTATTACATGTAGTAATAGCAGTAGCATTACTTGTAGTGGTAGTATTATTACTTGTAGTAGTAGTATTACTTGTTGAAGTATTAGTAGTAATATTACTTGTAGTAGTAGTAGTATTAATTGTGTGCAGTATTACTTGTAGTGTTAGTACTATTACTTGTAGTAGTAGTATTACTTGTAGTTGAAGTATTATAGTAGTAATATTACTTGTAGTAATAGTGGTAGCAGCAGCAGTATTACTTATAGCAGTAGTAGTATTACTTGTAGTAGTAGTGGCAGTGTTAATATTTCCTTACAATTGTAAAAATCATTGTATCTAGACCTGGCAGAGGCCTTTGACACTATTCTTCATGCAGGCATTATTGAAAGTCTTGTAAATTTAAATATAAATCCCTGTATTGTGCAATGGATAGCAAACTGGTTGTCCAATGGAACCAATGTGGCTAGAGTTGCAAGTGCTACTTCTGAAAGCAAAAAACATTACCAGTGGTCCACCACATGGCTTAGTTTTGGGCCTTCTCCTAGCTAGCATATATTTTAGGGACTGTGTCTAGATCTAGGGATGTTATTGTCCCCATTTACTCAGCCCTCATTAAGCCAATCATTCATTATAATATCCCCTTTGGCATGTATCTGTCCAGACACATGCAACAACAAGATACCTTATTAAAAGGTCACAAGACCTAAACAACATATCCTACATACACTGACTCAAAGCCTGTTGCTATTTCTGGTATCCTATGGACTGTTAAGAAGTAACCGTAATCTGGCATACAAGGCATCAACTGACACAATATTGGTGGATTTATTGTACACCAGCAAGTCAAATGGCATCAAAAATACTCAGTCTAGGGATCTAGACCTCTTCTGCAACATCAAAGGGACAGTTTAGAGGGACAGGTATATGTCACAGAGGATACTGCTGCTCTGGAACAGAGAATGGATGGGAAACAGAAAATTTACCCCAGGACTTCCTGTTGTACTACTAATGGACAGAGCTCTTAAACGCTTTATCACATATATAGGTGCCCTCAGTTTACCTATGGTATGATTCAGCTATTCTCAATAAGTCATATATAATTATCAACCATGAGATGAGTAAGGACAGTCTTACACCAAATGGGTTAGGTTAATTAAGCACAAAAAGGAAAACTGGCTAGGCTTAAAATGGACTGCAAGGACAACTAGCCTAGTACTTACCTATGACCCTATTTCTCAGACCTTCAGGCCAGCACTCCTGGCCTATGGTTAGCTAATTTTGCATTTGACTATACAATGGGTGTTGTTCATAGGTTCACAGGGTGGTACTAGGCTATCAGCCCTAGGGCCTGTACAAGCCTAGCCATAACAATTCCCTGGCTATTTCTTCCCACAGTATTTACTTCCCTGGACCCCTCAATCTTCAACCTACACAATTGCTCCAACATGAGTTAGACCATGTTAACAATAGGTGGAAGGGCAATGGTCTCAAATTAAATGTAAAAATGAGTATAGTTCATTTTGGTAAACAAAACTGCTTCACTTACCATATAGGAGATGTACCCCTCCAATCACACACTATTGTATGGGATCTAGACACTGTTGTAGATAATTCCTGATCATTTCTCCATAGTAGTCCAGAAAGCATTCTTTCTGGCCAAATTTCCAAAGTCAGCTCCACTAGATCCAAAGAAGCCTTATTTCTTTTCTAGTCATCTCTTACCAGAGCCGTTACTGACTGTAATGCACCTTTTGGTATATATTTCTCTAAACATATCGCACGATATGAGAAGCCTCACAGATTCATAACTAAAAAGCTCAGTGATATCAAATATCTTAGTTATCAGGACAGACTGGCAGCCCTTTCACTGTACTCAGCCCATTAGAGAGTCTTCCATGGAAATCCATATCTAGGCTTTCAAGCCATGAAAGATCCAACCCTATTTAGCATCTTATTCCTTTGCAGAGCTAATGGTACCTCAAATACTTGGTTAAAGGAAATAAACCTTCATGACCAGATAAGTAAGACACTTTGACTTGATAGATTCATATCCCAATGTATTCCTCACCTCTGGAACAAGCTTCCACTACATGTCAAGCATAGTCTGGACAGATACATTTCAAAGGGACCATTATACTTTACTTGCCTCTTTCACGGTAAACCTAGATAATTGGTTGGGCATTCTCAAATTCTTCCAAGGTCTGTCCTGTGTTGCCCAACCTGAGGCTACAGGGAACTTATGTATAGGATTTTTTTGGCTTGAAATGGTCTGGAGACTGATTGCCTAGTACATATCTATGAACCTATACTCTAGAGTTGTTCGCTAAGGGTAATTAGGTAATTAATATCCATTACAGAATGAGAACAGTGTGTAATTCTTACAAACACTACCTGAGTTTGTGTGATATAGGATTTATCTATGACTGGCAACATTTACCAACACAAGCTTCACCCTCGTGGGTACACTGCATGATTTGTGGGTAAACACTGCAGCACCCAAAATCAAGAATATATCCTACACTGTAGTATATAGTATATTGAGCTTCCAAGGAACAAGGGTGGCATGAGCAGTGTTTAGAAGTATGATGGTGATGATGAACCTGAGCATAACAACTAGAAACAGTCATCGGAGAAGCAGACATTGTCTTCAGGGCATCCTGCAGTGGCCCCGGTATCTCTTGTATGTTGCTCATACCATCATTTGTGGCTTTGTATTTTACATCTGAGGGTCCAGGAAAATGGATGATAATGATCTGTATATTTGCAGTTGTGCATGTGTTTATATGTGTGTGTGTGACTGTCTGTGTTTGTGGGTCTCGATAGGTAGGGATAGTATCCGGTAGAATGTGGGTATGGGTCTACAGACAGACTGAATGCTATCATCCTCTACAAGAGGGGAGGACACTTTTAAATTATGGGTGATGGAAGGTGTGCTGTTCAGGAAAAAAATTGTAGTGAAGGGTGGGTGAGACAAAAAGCTAAACTAAAATGCACATCACAGAGTTTGTGGAAGGTCATCCCTTGCTTTTCTTATATTAACTCTGATGAGATATAAAGCCAAAGCACTTGGAATCTCATAAAGAGAAGATGGCAAATCCTATTGTTTGGTTTCAGGTTTGTTGGTGCACTGATGATGATTACTTCTGATAGTATGTCATCACACTGAAGCGGTTACTGGTACTTCAGTATTGTGAACAAACAGCTGAACCCAGATTCTGCTGATTGACTGAGTCTTCCACTTATGGGTAAATGGATATCATTTCAATATTTCTGTTTTCTTTTCCCACTGTTTTCTTTAGGTATTTGAAGTGCTAGATTCAAGCAGAATGTCCTGTTCTCATGACATTATGGATGTACTTTATTTGGGGAGGAACATGTCCCCCTCACGTACTTTTTATCTCTTGAGAAAGCTTAAAAGAGTGTAGGATGTTGACTGATTACCTGCTAGTTAATCAGGTGTGGATGCAGGGATAAGTTCAAGCACCTGGATACTATGGCCTGATCTTAAAAAAATACCTGTGTAGTTCACTGTGAACACAGAGTTGCCCCTGCATCCTGACATCTGTCTGAATGTGGAACTGATGCATACACAATCAGTTTTATACCTGGTTTCATCCACCACCTGCACTTTCTGACTTCCTCACAAATTCAAATTATTTTTTATAACCAGGCTGTGACAACACTGCCAAAAAATATATTTCGGCAAGAGGTGACTTTCTAACACCCCCCCCACCAAGTTTGGAAATCTACATCTTTATGAATAGGTAAACTTCTCAGTAAATTGCTTACATCAAGACAGGGGACTGCTAGAAAAGTAGTACATATGACTGCAGTGAGGGAATCAGAACAGAGAGTATGAAGGTGCAGATAAGGGTCTGGAGTAGGCAGGAGGCATACAGGGACATCTCTGAAGAGCCATCTAAGACACATTCCATGCCTAATAGGTCAACAATAACCAACTTGTTTTTTTTTGTTTACTTGCTTGAGTGGTCATAGCCAAATACAAGTAGGCAATATTTCACACAGAAGAGGCTTACATAGAGCAGGCAGGAATAGAAGTGCTTAACTTTTAGATAAGCAAGTGTGCAAGTTAGGATTAAATCAGACAAGATACCAAACTGTCAGAGAAACTAGTCATCAGGAAAGAAATAGGACAGATATGGAGGGAGACCAAGAAAGGAAAGATAGGAAAGGAGTTAAAGCCTGTAGAAGGGGAGAAGGACAGATAAGTGTACTTGCTATGGGGCAACATTGTGGCTCAGAGACTTATAAGGGAGGTGAGGTGTAGACAGGCCTGGTGTGATCATTAGACAATAAGAATTAGGGGACACAGATAACAAATAAGACACTTTGGATAAGTTGGTCAAGATGTTACTGTGATGCAGAATAGCAGGATAGGAGAAAGGATAACAAGCGAGGAGCAGCAGAAAGACAGATGAAGCAGGAGATATCATGGGTGGAGGAAAGGAAGTGGAAAGGCAAAAGAAGAGGACAAGAACAATAGGAGAGGGCAACAATTAGGGAAATGTCAACAGGCTAAAGAAAAAAGAGGGGGTGGACTGCTGAGACACACACAGAGGAGGAAACACTGCCATCAGCTCTTCAACTTGAATCTCTGCACTGGTTATGTCCTGAGGTGTGGAGAACGGCAGTTGTGGTGGTCCCTCTACCAACCCTGGAAACTATATCTGACTGGTATCATTTGCAAGACTATGGGATATAATAGCTGCAGTAATAAACAACTGCTCCTAATTTTCAATCATCAGCAAATTTGGCTATCCAGAGATCATTGTTATTAGCTTAGAAGTCACAGAAGTAAATGTCAAATAGGAGGTGGCCTAACATACATCCATAGGGAAACCACTGGTCACTATCCGTTTGAGGAGGAATTGTCAACTCTGACAATGTGAATTCTATTTTTGAGACAGTTTGTTATCCATACCATCTAGGGATCAATGTTTAAGATGATTAGCTGATTTACAATTATATCTTTGTGGTATGGTGCCAACTGACTTGGCCAGCTCAAGATAGCCAGCATGGGCAGTTTGAATGCTGACAACCATCTTGCCTGACCTTTTCAAAGAGGCTTATAAGATTTAGCAGGCATGACCTTCCTTCTACAAAGCCAAAATGTTGAGGGATGAGCCTAATCAAATTTGTGATGTGAAGCTTAATGAGGTTAGTGATGATGTGTCCATGCATGGTGTAGTAGAGATAAAGGCTAACAGGTCTGTAGTTTCCAGGGACCGTGGTGGGGCCACCATCATGGAGGAGCATCACCACTGTAGTGCACAAAAATATGGTGACATAGACTGCAGCTAGGCTTAGGTAAACAGCTGATATATTGAGTTGATATATTGACAGTACCTTAAGGACATAATCTTTGATTATGTTAAGGGGGAAGTGACACAGGGATGACTGGATTTGGGGTGATGGCTTCAGGGAAGAAGTTACCAGCAAATGTGTTTGCTAGTATGTTAACAATGTCTTTTAGGCTTGACTGGGAGGTATCATTCTAGAAAGTACAGAGCAGTGTTGTGCATTATTTGTAAGTTTTTGAATATAACTAAAGAAGGACTTGTGGTTATCCTTTGCTTCAGTTGCTTCAGTTTCACAGAGAGTTTTTTTATATTATCTTCATGTTTAGGGATCCTGATCCTGCATGGTTATTTGATCAGCTTTTTCCTTCTGCTGTATAGATTGTTTATGGTCTGTTTTTTCAATTAACCACTATATTTGGTTCTGGTAGGAACTGCAAGGGAAATGCATTTGTTGAAATGGGCATAAAGATCCTTAGTGTAGGTAACTGCATATTCCAGGTCAATTGTGTTTTTTTTTGTGGGTGAATTTAAACATTTTCTTGTATGATTGTAAAAGAGCTTGCACTTTTGAAGTCTCCAAAGAAGATAAGAGTGTTTACTGGAGAAGTGGATCCTCTGTGTGTAAAAGAGACCAGCTGATGGTTCAACTTAACTAATGAGGGACTAACCAGGGGGTGGCAGAAGGCTGTAGCCCACCTTGTGGGAACCAGGTTAAGAATGTTCCTACCCATTATGGAATCGATGACAAGTTGTTACAGGGAGTTGAATGCACAGTTTACACTAAACACAAGCACATGGAGAGTATCTGTTAAATTTGTATCATGTCTTAGTAACTACAATAACATGGGCATGTTTGCGATGGAGAAGTGTCTCCAAGTCAGGCATTTTATTCTTTAGACTCCTGGCATTTTTGAAGGGTGCGGTGGTGGTGCTGCGGTAGCATTGTCGCCTCACAGTAAGACATTGTCCTGTTCGATTCTCAGCTAAAGTGCCTTCTGTGTGGAGACATGCATGAATGGGCATACCTTCGTTGAAGGTTGTGCGTCAGAGCTGGCAACTCAGCACGTAAAAATCTACTGTCAATCAGTAGTGGACCGGAGTTCCACTGTGGCAACCCCTAACCAGGAAAAGCCAAAAGAGACCTTGATGTTGTCCAATTTAGTATTTAGTTTCCTTGTTATTAAAATATGTTTATTAGATGAACTCTGCTTAAAAAAAGGCACAATGGAGGTTGCAAAGACTTTGGCAAGTATGTAGAAACCCTTCAATAAAGGGTGTAGATCATTCCTTAAGATGAACTGTCTTTCACCTCATCCAAGGGTGACACAAACAAAATCCCTCTGGAGTACACAAAATGGATCCTGCTGGAATCACACAAACTGGATCCTCTTGGAAGACACAGTGGTTTAAATATGTATGAAAGCTTGTTAAGAGTAGCTTTTGTGATCTTTAAGACTGTTCAGCCCATTAACAGAAGTCATCACAAGTGCTGCTAATTCTGTCACACCCGTTTTGCATCAAAAGTGAAAAACAAAATCACAAAAACTGCTTGGATTGATATAGTTCAAAACCTTAAGTATTTCATTTCAGTTTCATGCATAAAATATATAAGTTCAGCTACGCCTCAGACAGGCAACTTTTATTTCTCTCTTTGTTTCTTTCAGTACCCAAAACTTCTCTCTGCCTGACTGTGTATTTCAGAAGCAGTTCCAAGTTTAATTCTTCTAGCCATCACCCGCAGGCATTTAACTTACCCCATTATAAGGAGCAGCAGCGGTAAAATCTATTCACTTTTGTTTCTCTCTGCAGTCGTCTATCAGACTACCTTTTCTTCATCCTACAGTACAAGGCATAGAAGGAGATACTACTCTTTGGTCATCTGTAAAACAAATGGGCAGCAACGTTTGGGCATTTATGGCCATTCAGGGAAGGGAAGGCTGACCCAATAGTGGAGAAGTCAGTTTGAAGGTTGATGACAAGGTTATAGTTACAAAATGTCGTCATCTGAGTACAGCTATGTAGCATTAAGGAGTGCTAGAGGAATTTGCTTGACATATTACATGAGTAATCAGATAAACAATGTGGAAATGCATCTGCCTGTATAATCCAGTGTTATTATATAATCTGTAGAATATACAACTTGCTGAGTGACCACTTTAGACATTAATCATTAACCATGATTAGAGTAGGGAGACAAGTATACTACCAACTGCAGATATGAAAAGCAATACATTTCAAACTCCAATGTGACAACCTCAGTAATAATAACACTTATTTGTTAACCAAATCTGTTCTCTTTTAAGGAGTATTCTGGAACTATTTGTCTATTTAAATAACTTACTCAGTAATTTAGGCCATGCAAGTTGAGACTCAAATAAATCACACAGCATTTGTCGGATGCTAATTAACTTTGTGTTATACAGAAAGATCCAAGTGATGTTTAGCATACTGCTAGCCAACAATAACCTTGATGGGAAAAAAGCTAAAACCCCATGAGTTTTACATGGATTCCCAATACCTAGTAATGACCCAAGCCTTCATCTTTCTGAGAGTGTCCCAAAAACGCAACACAGAACACAGACTTGTGGGAAAGTGTGGGAACACATAAGAATATGACTTGGTAAAGAAATACCTTTTATTTATGCAAACATTTCATAACCAGGAAATTCATTCTGAGATGAAGATCATGTCTGAATGTAGAAAAGATTAGCATAAAGTGAAACTGCAGACATAAAGAAGCATCTATGAAAACAGCGTTAGAGTAGCATGCACTGTAAAACACATGAAATGCCACTATTTCAGACTTTCAAATCAGATAATAAGAGATAATCTACATCAGACTTAGAAATCAGATAATTATATGAGATAAAGGAGATGCTGGTTTTGATTGTGCTACTTTAGAGATGCACAGAGGAAACATTTGTAAGGGCATGAAAAGTTATATGTGTAAGCAGGAAATGGTATGAGCTTCACTGGCTTCCTGCTTGTATAACGTGTGAACCTTAGCAGATCTTCTAACTGACATGTGCTCCCAGATCCCCTTTGAGGCTTTTCATTTATTGATTGATTGATTTTTAAATAGTTTCATTTTATTTTAAGCTTTTTTTTAAGCAGGTAAGCCCAATGGACACAAGAGTCCCTTTTCAGGGGTAACCAGAGATTACTGAGTTGTTACGTTACTTCCTTATAGTCACACAGTAGGGAAACATAGATGGATAAACCCTTTACCTGTGACTACAGGAAACAGTACATTAACACCTCAGAGTCTTAATCCTCTGATGTCAGATTCGAAATAAGGACTGCCTGATTACTAAAGCATGAAATAAAAAAAGGCATTGCAGGATCTCAGTCTTAACTTGCTTTCATAGGTGTTTATGGTAGTCGTATAATATGTATATGTCTGAAGGGATGAAAGCAAAATAGTCTGGAGCTGTGGCAGATTTCCATATAGAACACATTAAACAGATTACACACACACACACACACACACACACACACACACACACACACACACACACACACACACACACACACACACACACACACACATACCTGAGCCTGGAAAGGTAAGTATGCATGAAAAACAATCAGTAGAGGTTAGGGCTGCCACCTTTTTCAAATGCCCAAAGTGGGACTGTCCCTCGCAAAGAGAGACAGGTGGTAACCCTAGTAGAGGTAAGGTAAGGATGAGAGCAGAATGGGAGGAAAAAGCTAAGTGTAAAAACACAAAAATAAGCAGGAGAATATGGCAGTTAAAGTTAAGATAATGTGCAGTGTGATGGGCTTTCCATACACTGTACCCTACATAATAATAATAATAATAATAATACAATCAACTCTATAGCATTATTTTTCTTCTGCCCAGAGTTTATACAGTCCTCCGATTTGCCATTTCAATGGTATGGCAGTTAACAGTATATCCTGCTGCAATCTTTCAGCATTAGTGCACATCAAAGGTTACCCACAAGATCAGTGTGCCTTTTCTTTTTTTACAAGAAACAGCTCTTAACAACAAGGATCTAGAGCTAGATTATACAAAAGAAATTGAAATCATGCCATATGGATAAAATGTAATTAGCTTATTTGTTATTCACTAATGAAGTAAGTATAGCATCTAAACCATAAGCTGGAAAAAGTCCCAATGTACTACTGGGAGAACAGATGTATGAAGACCAGAATGATGTTAAAAGCATGTCATGACAAGAATAACAATGCAGGAGTTGGATTTGTAGCACAGAGAGATGAGGTTCTTACTATGGCCCGTACGATCAGAGGTCAGTGGCAGAAACAGTCAGCAGGGAAGGGATGGGAATAACGTGGCCAATGTTGGCTTGCCCATCCACAGTGGGAGGGAGCTGGGTAGGTACCAGAGCAAGGTATCGACTGGAGTGAAGGCATAGGTATGGCAGCTCAGTGCACATTAAATGGGGAAAGCCCCACAAAAAAGTGTGTGTTTGTGTTGTTGCCAAACAGTATGGTTGTGTTGAAACATGCACCTGTTTTCAGCTCAGGATAGAAGGGCATTACACAATGCAGACTCGCTGCCAAAGGATAGCTAGAAGCATGACTGGAAAGAGTCCATTCCCTCTAAATGGTGTCCAGTTTGAGCCATGACACTCACCGTCAAGGCCTAGCAGAATATGGTGAGTCTCTAATAAGGCTAACACACTTTTAAGTAGAAGAGGCAAAGGGAAAAAATATGTCACCTGCAATTGTGTGCACAAGGGCTTGATGGCAGTGGTGTGAGCCAAAAATAATTATAATAACAATGCAAGACCAAACCTTTTGTGCTGCCAGTTTCGTAAACAGTGGAGTGGTGACAAACCAAATTAGCAGGCATGTAATTCTAGTGGTAACATCTACTGTATCCTGAAGTATAAAGCAGGATTTCATTTCTTTTTTTTTGAAAGGTTAAGTGTTCCTAGACCTGCAAGCCTAATTTTTATTGCATATTGAGCAAAGTTTATTTTAACATTTAGTTCATTATACATTCAATAATGCACTGGCAGATCAGTGAGAGAGAGCAGTGCCACCAGAAACATATATAGTGTTTACACTCTATAACTCCCCTTCCCAGTATAAATGTACATATCATAGTTCATGGGCGAGTACTAGGCTAACTGCCTTTGAGGGCCATTTTAAGCCTAGCCAATTTCCATTTCAAAACTTAGAATCAAACCCTGCACCTTGTGTCTGGAAGTTAAACACCTTAACCATTACATCAACCCCTCTGCCCTCACAACTAAAATGTCAACATATCTTTTTTGTTATCCTCTTGTTATCCTCTTTAATGTAAACTGTCTTCATGTGGCACATGATATACCTAATG
Source organism: Protopterus annectens (assembly GCF_019279795.1). Taxonomy (NCBI): domain Eukaryota; kingdom Metazoa; phylum Chordata; order Ceratodontiformes; family Protopteridae; genus Protopterus; species Protopterus annectens. Next base: position 1,801,452,690 of record NC_056743.1, on the reverse strand, counting down.
AAACTTCATAAATTAATATTACAATTAGGTTTGAGTTACTTCATAGTCTCCTGTGCTTTGATACTACAAATTAGGCTAAGTGTGGTTACAGAAAAGCCTTCATCCTATTCAGAAGAATAGTTAGGAAAAAGCAGCTTATTTTATTGACTGTGACAATCCCAGAGTTAGACTGGTCATATACACAGAGGTAGCAACTGTAAAATTTGCAGACGTGTTTCCTCTCAGCTGATACTACTGAATTATATATTGTTTGTTACAGTAATGTGGTTTATTATTTGTCAGATAAAAATACATAACTAGAACTGGAAATAGTAGTTGTATTTTGTTCTGCTTAGCTCTAGCTTCATTCAAAGATGATATCTTTATCATTTTGACTTTTGAAAATATTGCCTGATTCAGCATGTTGCATCATGACTGTATTTGATTTTGATTCTATTGAGCATTTTAAACATAGTACCTGGTGGTGCTGTGGTAGCGTTGTCGCCTCAAAGTAAGACATTGTCCCGTTTGATTCTCAGCTAGAGCGTCTTCTGTGAGACATGCGTGAATGGGCTCACCGTCGTTGAAGGTTGTGCGTCAGGCCTGGCAACTCGGCAATAAAAATCTATTGCTAATAAAAATCTATTGCTAATCATTAGCGGACCGGAGTTCCGCTGTGGTGACCCCTAACTGAGAAAAGCCGAAAGACACAGCAACAACCTTCATTTTGTTTTTTAAATGTAAAGGCTTCTTTTACTTAACATATTTTCTTCATTACATCTATATGACATAACTGCCTCACATATATGAATGCATCTTACTTCATGGTTTCTACTGTTACGTCTACTTTATAACTGTGAAACATAATAACCTTTGTTTGTAGAATGTCTTTGTAGAATGTATCTGTCCAAAATATTGCATTGCTTTATGTTTTACTTTATACATTGTATTTTGGCCCTTCTTTGTATTAGACTTTAGGCCCCCACACAAGTGAGGCATACAGCTGTCTAGCACCCAAAATGCAGAAAGTAATTACAGCTTTTTTGGTCAGTCTGCATATGTTCTTCCCCACCAATGCTATAGCATTTGCAGTATCAGTAGAGGAAGGAGTACAAGTGCATAGCTGCAGAAATCTGCCTTTGCCCCCCAGTTTGTCTAGCATTCCTGTGCTGACATTCTTCACAGCCTTCAGTGAAAGGTTTGCTGTGCAGTACAAAAATACCTGCCCTCTGCCTGAGAACAGAAACGATACTAACTGAACTAGGTGTCTGGAAGCTCAGTCCGGGTATTTTCCTCTCTAACATTAGGTCAGCTCGAATCTTTTCATTTCTCAAGCCTACTTTGCCATTTCTGCTTAGTATAGTTCTAACTTTTCTTTATTCCATTTTATTGACTTGTCTTTAATGCTGTACAAATAACATCCTCCTCTACATTTGATGCTAGTATAGTCTAGTCTAATTTTAAACAGGCATTATTTGGGACTATTATAAGCAATTTATTCCTAAAATTATTGTAATACACCTCTAACTTTATGCACCTCCTGATAATTGTGTGCATGCTTTGTTTTGGTTTTCACATGCTCAACAACATGCTACACTCTTTATTTATAGTCATCTAAATTCATCCATCAAGTCTTACTTTACTGTATATCCAGTTCCCTAATATTAAATCCACTAAAAATTGAGTCTTAAACAGTGCTATGTTTTACAGAAGGCATTCATGAGAATATCCACCTAGTGAGGACTGCCTAAATATCCTGCACAAACCAGTACTGCTAATCTTACCATATGTTGTTACATTTAGCAGTCACATCACATCTTCCTCTTCTGTAAATATTAGGGTTACTAAATTCAACAGCTACTGCCTATTAGCATGAAAGTTAATCTCAGGTATACTGTGTCCCTGTTACATGTGTGATAATAGGCGGTACTGTGAGCCATGCCAGGAAAAGTTGGACAGTGAACGTGTAAAATATGCCAGCACAGCTAACTGGAGTTTTGTAAAGAATTATATGTCATTTGTGTATCAAACTGATTTGTACAGATGCTTGTGTTTAAAAATGTATTTGTAAAGTTGCTTGTATTAAAATGTATCAACAGTGTGCCCTGCTGGAAAGAAAAGAAATGCACATGTATTATTTTTAACTTAATTAAATGTATATGTTTTAACAGAAGATACTGGAAGAAAAGATGTTAATCATAATCCAGTTGCAGCAAGCTTTGAAAAATAGTTGAAATTAAATTAGGCTATAAAGACTGTATTTTACAGTTCTGGTTGCAACCAGAGACAACATGTCTAGGAAACCAATTATTAGGAAACCTTTTTTTAATTGTCTCTAGCAGAGAGCTAATTGGTACTCTGGAAGGGTAGAGAGTTGAAATTGTTTTATGACTTCCAGCAGCTGCAGCAGATTTATGCAAAGCTCCACCTGTGTGTTTGGTAACACATAGTTGCTAAATCCTGACAGCTTCTAGCAATGGGAGTTGCATGGGAACCAGAAGTCAAATGACCAGATATATGTAATATAATTCTGTACAGAAATAATGTTTTAATAGGAGAGGTGACAGACTTCTGTTCTTGAAACCTGATGAAGGAGGAAGACCACTCACCCATTTCATCTTGCCTTGCTCTAATAAATGATCAGGGATAGTAATTCTCTAAATCAGTTAGGAAAATATAGCACAAATAGTTAAGTATTGTTTTTCTGGTAACTGTGTGAATCTTTCCAGCTGTGTTATTTTTAATATTTCCTGTGAATGAAACTCTGGTGTGTACTGTAAATAGATATTGGGTATTTTCTTGTTCTTTTATTATTTATTATTAAATATATTTAAACTTCTCATTGTGACTGGTCCTTTTAGAAAAATATTTAAGTTTTGAGTGTATTTGCATATATTTATTTGGTGATAATTCTGGTCACTCCTGAAAGCCTTGCTGTTTGGTCAACATTACCATTTGTATTAATATTAATTTTACTCAAGTATAATTGGATACCCTTTTAAGAGCCTTATAGTAACTGACTGGTGGCAGTTAAACTACATTAGAGGCTGGACAGAAGGTGGCATAGCTAGCAAATCTGTACCAACCTTTCTCAGGTGTGTGTGTGTGTGTGTGTGTGTGTGTGTGTGTGTGTGTGTGTGTGTGTGTGTGTGTGTGTATGTGTGTGTGTGTGTGTAAATTAAATCTCAAACAGTGTGTGTGTGTCAGCTACTTGGAACAGGGACACAAAGCACTGGTTTCACAGACGGGGGTGCTGGAGGACTTGGCTTGGACACTCAGCTGAGGACCTAACCCTGCAGCTGTGCCAGGGGGGAGCCTTGTATTCCCTGTGTGCCATTAAGGGAGATTGTTCTTGATGCAGAGAGGTCTGCATCAGGAAATACTGAGTGTATCCATTTGTATTCCAAGTGAAAGTTCCTCTGCAGTGTCAGTGATGAGGAGTTAGGTTCCTTGATTACTGGCCAAGAGCAGGGACATCACAACATGTAATACAACTTGTACTCTTTTGTATATTTAAACTGTTAAAAGTTTACCTGCTTATCAAGGTTTCTAAGTAAGTACTAGGCTAGCTGTCCTTGTAGGCTATTTTAAGCTTAGACAATTTTCCCAAGATGAGACTGAAACCCTGTTTCTTATGTCTACGTGGTAAAAACACCTTAACCATTACGCCAATCCCCAGCCTGAGGAAACTGATAGGCTAATGACCCCAAGGTGCCTTTTTAAATCTAGCAATACTTCCCAAAGGGGAGAATCAAACCTTGTACTTTGTGTCTGAAAGTAAAAATGTAGCCATTATACAAACCCTGACCATATTTTTTGCCCATCTGTCCATCCATTGATATCCAGCTCTATCAAGCTAATTTAGTGATCCAATGAACAGGTATCACCATCCAACATTTTCTGGACAAGAAGGGGGGGGTGGAAGTAGATTGTTACACCTTTATCACATATACAACACACACACACACACACACACACACACACACACACACACACACACACACACACACACACACACACACACACACATACATGAACAGCTTAATGTCATAAATATACCTACTTTGGGATGTGGAATAAGAAGGCATACTCACAGAAAACCCAAGCAAACGCAAGGAAGACACACATACTCTGGAGAGAATGCACCTTAGTGGAAAATCAGGTAGGAGAACATTTGATGTGAGGCAGCAGCAATGCTACTCACTGCACCATTATACCCTTCAATAACCACATAGCATTGTTTCTATTACATTAAGATATATACCAAGGCTTGAATGTGGCATACCTACTGTGTTTTTTTCTAAAATCATGTAACCTTCTTCCATAATCTTGCTAGTCAAGCCCCATCAATGGTATATTTGATTTTCTGCCCTTTGGTGACTGCTTATAGGAACTTCTAGTGCCCAGTGCTATGAATAACCATGACCAATTTCATTGTTGTGACTATGTTACAATTAAACAGCCTTCAATGCATTTCTAACTTTGTCTTTAATGTTTCACACTTATTACTCCTAATACATAACTACTCTTTGCCTTCACTTTTAGACTTATTATGTTATCTTGATGTTTAAGCTGAAGCCTAACATTTGCACATTATTCTCCTACAGGCCAGCACTTCATATCCAGAAGAAGACCACACCAACACCCTCTGACTGCACCAAGTTAGCTTCAGTAGTGACAGTGGCTAAACCTAGCTCAAACCATGTAAGCCATGAAATCCACTTATGAGTTTACATTTACTTTCAAGTTTATAAAGAGTATAACATCATACAATAAAAAAGATGGCATTATATTGATTTATTCTCCACATCCTCTATTGGAATTTATCTTTGTGATTACTTGCCCAATGTTGCTCTTCTGTTCCAGTGTCCCTAAAACAGTGTAATGGTATGTATAGATGCAAAGACAAATGTGGAGGAAAGAAGACAGAAGGCAGAGGCAGAATGAAAGGATGAGGAAGGGTGGAGGAAGAAAGAAATGATGGAGGAGAAAGGCAGATAAGGAAGCTAGAAGTGTAAGAAGGTAAGGGGAAGAGGAGGAAGTAGATGTGTTTGGAGGGAAAAGTGCAGAGATGCTGCACGGTTGAGGAGGAAACAAGCATAGAAAGGTGGACAGGACTTAGGGATTACATTATTCTGGATGTATCTACACTGTGGATTCTTTAACAAGAAAGATTTTATTTTATAGTGAAACCTTTAAAAGGTGGGAATGGGTTTTATATGATGTGATATGGATGAACCAACTTTCACAGGTATCATAGCAAAGGAGTGCAGAGTAGAGTGCAGTCTTCAGTGTCATGACTGTGTGTTGGTGGTATGAGTGGGGATGGATCTTAGGATGTAGGTGGGTGATTTCTCATACAGCCTGTGCACAAGCAAAGGAAAGTAACTAAGGCTGGTTAGTTTAGAAACTATTCCACCTTGTGGTAGTGTGGATCTGAGTTGCAGTGGAAGCCATTTAGATTTAGAAAGTCTGGAACTGTGATGTTCTCTTTTTGGAGCCAGGATATGCAAGCAACAAATATTACTATAGGTGTTCTGCATTGTTTTGTGGTTGTTTATTGATGTAAATAATGGAAAATGGCATTTAGGCAGGATCTTAGAGTTTGGTTTGTTTGGTTTTGGGAATATTGTGGTGAATTTGTCAAGAAGGTGGAAAGGTTAATGACTAGAGACAGGCTCATCTCAACTGAACAAATACAATACTCCAGATAATATTTCCTACAAAGGTTACCATGATGCAGATGGGTTAACCCTACAGTCTTTAAATTTGTAAATTCTTCATCCTAAAGTGACTGGCATTCATGTTCAATCTCTTCCTTATTACTGGTTGTCTGTAGTCTTCGACAGAGCCTATCCTAAAACCATAACCTAGTGAGAAACAAAGAATTGTCCACTATCTCCAGTCTCTTTATTTCATAATGTCTCAAAAGCACCACAGCTCTCATATGAAGTAGAAGGTCAATTCATGAAAATGCCATGCTCATTGCAGATCATAATACTTTCACAGTACTTCAAATAATTGAAACCACATGCACGCATATAGACCTTGTTGAATGCACTGTATGCCTGTTCCTTGGTAGGGTTGCCACCTTTTCCCATGCCCAAAGTGGGACATTTTTGGTACAAACGTCAGATTTGGCAGGCCAAAACATACCCACGGCCAGTACAAAGGACAGAACTTCACTTTTTTGCCTAAATAAAAGTTTATTCTTGTAGCATTTTAGTTGCTTATTCTGTTTCTTATAACATGTAGGTGTTTCAGATAAGAATAACTGTTTTATGCAACTATTACATAAAATATAAGAAATAATTTGGCCCAAAAATCTCAGGACATTTGCCATTTTTACAATTTTTTTGCAGGACACAACTTCCCAAAGAGGGACTGTCCCTCACAAAGTGGGACAGGTGGTAATCCTAGTTCCTTGGCCTCACTAAGACATTCAGAAGAGTCTTCCATTTCTTACTATTAAGCCAGCTTCCCTTATTTTACACAAATAACCCCCTCAAAAGTCTAAATAATTATGTTAATGATAAGAATTTCCAGACTGTAAATATTGGAGTATTACTGGACTCTATCATTAATCTTCAAATGTTTCTTTTCAAAACCTTTTAACTCTAGATCTACTAGACTTAGTAGTCACATGGGATCATGGGAGATTACTAGGCTAATGGCTTTTTAAGCCTAGCCATTCATGCCCCAGTTAACTAGAGGTCAGAATGAAATTGTGTACCTTGTATCTCTCTGGTAAAGACCTTAACCATTGTGCTAACTCCCCCCCCCATTAAAACATGGTAATATTCTTAATATTCTGTTTTAGGATTAATGCAAATCATAGCAAGCATACAGTCTCAGAAAAAAAATCATCTTGGAAATAAACTTATTCATACACTGAGCTAGAAAAAAACACTAGTTTAGTACTTGTCCCTAATTCCACATTTAAAATTGTTCCCTTCAAAAAGAAAAGAAAAAAATCTATATACAAGCAGCATTCACATTTAAAGCATAACTTTCTTTAACTGCAGTGCCTGGGTTTGACCCTGATCATACCTTCTCATATCGTGTTGATAACCTCCTACATTAAAAAAGTCAACTGAATGCAGCCTCTAGCAAAAGATGGCTGCTTTCTCCTGAAGACTTCTTAATTGATAAATCATATCCTATAAGCACAGCTGGTTAATGCCTGCCTCTTTCTCTTTTGTGAGGAAACCACACCATGTGGTACTTGTAGGGTTATTCTGTTTTCTGTTAAATCTAAATACCATTGTCTTATTCAAGTTAAGTTGTTTTTTTTTTCCTCTCAGATAAGTAAACAGAAGAACGGTGGCGCAGTGGTGCAGCGGTTAACATTGTCGCCTCACAGCAACAGGTTCTCCGGTTCGATTCTCGGCTGGGGTGCCTTCTGTGTGGAGTTTGCATATTCTCCCTGTTGTCATGTGGGTTTCCTCCGGGTACTCCGGTTTCCTCCCACATTCCAAAGACATGCATCTGGAGCATTTCTCCCCGGGCCTCAGCTGAAAACAGGCTCTGTGGAACCTAGTCGGACTTTCCCGGTCAACAAATGATAAATAAAATAAACTACTTGGCCTTTTAGGCCCATAACCTAATTTTTCAAGATGTCTGCTTCGGCCTAGTCTCAGCCAAAACATCCAAGCAATAAAATAACTCATAGCTAATACTAAAAACAGAAACTACTTTTTAATTTTTTGCTTTGTTGACCTGATAAGTCCCACAAAGGTGTAGCCAGTTTTCTTGGGAGACCTCAGCTAGCATTCATACTGAGTAGAGTAGGTGACATTTTTTTTTTTTTTTTCCTTGATGAGTGTGGGGGCTTCCTGATTTAACATAATAAGATGGCAAAGGAAGGAGAGAGTGAATTGTAAGATGCCTTTTAGGATTAAGATGGTATTATGCATGCTACAGAGAAAATAGAAATTATAACATAATCTGGTGGTATGAAGTCACAGGTCTTGAAAAAAATGCTCGATGCCCTAGAACTTGGCAATGATGAAGTTCTTTAGATGATGAATATACTTTATGGAGTTGCTTTGGAGAAAGTGTGCCCAGTTAGCAAATGCGTTTCTCAAGGACTGATGGATACAATGCATAACATGCTAAACAGTGAAGAAGTTTGGGATCTGGATCTTCACCAATGCATATGCAGAAGGACAATATTTACCACAACAGATTGTGAGAGTAACATGACTAGTGTGAATAAATGTAGGAGTTATGAAGCAGCTATTCAACAGCATCACGGTAGGATATGCAACAGAGAAAAGGAGCTGATGGTATATATCAAAATAAAGGATACCAACTAACAAGCAAGTTTGCACTTTGGGACAAAATAATGCAACCATTGGGGTTTGCAGGTCAGGAAATATGATCTATTATACATATTAGAAAGGAGTGAATGTGGACGCCGCCATTAGAGACTTTCACATTTGTGATCTATTATACATATTAGAAAGGAGTGAATGTGGACGCCGCCATTAGAGACTTTCACATTTGTGATCTATTATACATATTAGAAAGGAGTGAATGTGGACGCCGCCATTAGAGACTTTCACATTTGTGATCTATTATACATATTAGAAAGGAGTGAATGTGGACGCCACCATTAGAGACTTTCACATTTGCTATTAGATTTTTGCTGGATTTGAAGAATGGAAAGATTGCTGTGGAGAAACTTTATTATTAACAATTATAACTGAATATTTGTTAAAATGAGACAAATACTACATATTTAAAAGAAAGAAATGTGGATTTGTTCATAACGAAAAAATAAGTGGGTGGGTTACATTACACGTTTCTGCATAAAAATATATGATTTTAAAAATATTGTTATTGATAATGGATCATGCTATGATTGTAGGTTTTTGTGGCCCTTGCTGGCTAAACAACATAACATGGGAAGAACTGACAGAACAAAAAAAAACAGTGTATCAAATGTGTGAGGTGTGGAGATGTGGCACACTTTTAGGCTGGATCTAAGGAGAATAAAATTACAACAAAATGTTACAGATAATGCAGAAGCTGAGCAAATTACAAATAATGAAATGGATGTTTCTGGATTACAAGGGCAGTAGATTTGCAGACATACGACTTAATACCATGACGTTCTTTGAAAGTATAGAATGTGAATTGTTAAAAGAAAATACATTGGAGGTATTGGAAATAGAAGAAAGCAATGTAAAATCTGTTCCAGAGAATGAAAGCATTGAATAGGAGTAAGGAAGGGAAAATAATGAAAACAGCACAAATGTTTCAGATAAAAGATAATATATGTCTTTTTGTCATTACACGTAACCACTCTGGTAATTTATTTATCAAAATTGGTAGTATTATGGTAGTGCAAACTATATGTATGCATGTGTATATATATATATATATATATATATATATATATATATATGGTTTACTATCAAAAATTAGAAAATAAAAAAACAGTGTACCTAACTTCAAATTTTAACATCGGAAATGAACATTTCCGTATGCACCTAATGTCAAAAACAGCTGTCAATTGTCGAAAATGTCGCTCGCGATATTTTCAACAATTAACAACACTCCCACCCTTCCCTTAACTCCCTACCTAACTAGCCTACAAGGCCCCCTGCACCCTGTGAGGCTGTGCCCCCCAACTTAATATTCCAACTCCGAGATCGTACTACAGTGAGGAAAGGGATGTATTTCCCTAACCACACTGTACTGCGATCCCCTTATATGAGTGAACATTATAATTGAGAATGCACAGTCCATTTGCAACGATAACATTCGCTCACATCACCTGCTGAACTATGAAGTATTCGAACATATGTTGTTCGAATACTTCATAGCCATGCAATTGCACGTCAGCATATATATATATATATATATATATATATATATATATATATATATATATATATATATATATATATATATATATATATATATATATATATATATATATATATATATATATATATATATATATATATATATATATATATATATATATATGGGTTCATGTCAGTACATCGACAAGTGAGAAGATCGACATCCACTTCACCGACACATGAAATAATCGAAACTGCAAATCACGGACATTTAACAGGTAAGAGGTTTAAATTTCGCTAATCATGCCTACCATGTTTTAGTAAGTGTGGCAGTGTTATGCATGTGTGGTAGGCATGATTAGCAAAATTTAAACCTCTTACCTGTTAAATGTCCGTGATTTGCAGTTTCGATTATTTCATGTGTCGGTGAAGTGGATGTCGATCTTCTCACTTGTCGATGTACTGACATGAACCCATATATATATATATATATATATATATATATATATATATATATACATATATATCTATATGGGTCTATATCAGTTCATCAAAATGTCTAAAGTTCGAACACCATATGTTCAAACTTCAAATCACAAACTGCAAAAACATTGAAGTCTTAAAACAGTGATTTTTTTTTTCCCCAGGGGAAAAAAAAAATCGCTGTTCCAAGAAACACACACGCAACACAAACACACCAAAACAACATCAATCCACACACATACACTCAAAATCCTACATCTAACCCTACACTAAACTATACATACACTACTACCTATCCACTTACCTTCACCCAAACCCTAACCCTAAGGTCCGTCACTATCGCACACTCACCTGACCCGCACCCTAACCCTAACTCACCTATCCCGCCCTAACCCTAAAGTCTTTCACTATCGCACACCCACCTCACCTGCGCTCTAACCTTGACTCACGTAACCCGCACCCTAACCCTAACATCCACACAATCGCACACTTACCTGAACGCGACCCGTTACTTCCCACCACAGTCCTGATACTCGTAAAGCCACAGAAATGGCCCACCAAATTCGGTGGGCCACGTCTTTGCGATTACCAGTGTTCTAACTTTACAGTTTGAACATCTGGTATTCGATATTCAGCTGTTTCGACGGACTGATATAAACCCATATATATAATATATATCATAGGTTAATCAGTGACAAAGGTTATTCCTGAATAAAAAAGAAGATAAATTAAAGCAATATAGGGAAATTATGTAATATGGTTGCTTGGTGTAGACAGTTGCAGTGGAATTTGTATTTTTGATTAAAAAAAAGAAATTAAAGTAATATATTGTATCTTCTGCCACTGGCTATTACTGCAACAATAATTGTTCAGGTCTACTGATTGATTGCATTATATTTACTGCTACTTGATTGTGTTTGTACTACTGATTATCTTGTAGTACTATTGAGTTTTTTCTCCCTGGGTCTTCAATATGCACAGGACCTTGCATTTTACTGTCTCTTGATGCTGTAAATAATTCTACTGCACTAATGTTTGCTGCTACTACATTTTTGTTTGTTATATATATTACTGTGGAGCTTTTCTCCCCGGGTCTTCACTGAAAATGGGCCTCTGGCCCAGTCAGACATACCCAGTCAACAAATGTAATAAATAAAATGTCATAGTTATACAAATAGGAAGAACAATGCTTGTGGCTATAAGAATAAAACTAGGACATTTAGGGTAATTATTATGTACACTTCTACAAATACAGAAAGGAGAAAATTATTTGAAGAGATTAAAAATTATTCCTATGTGTTTATAGAAATAATTGTGTATGATTTTAGCTGCAACTTATAGAAACTTGCAGCAATATGTCAAGAAATGTAAAAAAGTAATGCAAAGTAGAAATTTAATACTAAGAGATAATAGAAATATTACATATTCACATTGATATACTGGGATAGAAATATTTTTTTTTGAGTTTTTTAGTTTTTAATAGTGATACCCAGTGAAATGTACATTGAGATATGTCTTGTCATATGACACTTTGGGGTGTTTTAGGTTTGGATGGAGTGCAAATACTGACTGGAAAAATTAAAATGACTAACTAGAAAGTTAAGTAAAACACAGGAATTTATAGAGCTTTTGTGATTTATTACAGGAAGAACTTGAAAGTATGAGATAGTTGCATGTGTTATGGATAGATTTGTATCACTTCACTGAAAGGTCATTTCACTGACACCCATTTCACTGAGACCAAATCACCTAAAGTTCATTTCACTGAAAGTTCATTTCACCTAAAACTCATTTCACTGACAAGTAGTACTCTAAGACAAGTCAAAAGTATATGCCTTTTCCCCACTGTAGTGTGATCCTGGTGTTAGTAAATATAGTTAGTGGGTGTGTGGGGAAACCCCCCCCCCCCACATTGGGGGGTGTGGGGGTGTATTCCCCACCTAGTTGGATTTTACCAAATAATGTAAAACAAAACCAGACAACAGAAAACTAAATTAAGTGGGGGGTCTACACCCCCCACACCCACTATGTGGGGGGCTGTGCCCCCCCAAACTATATATACTAACACCAGGATCACACTACAGTGGGGAAAAGGGCATATACACTTGACTTACCTTAGAGTACTACTTGTCAGTGAAATGAGTTTTAGGTGAAATGAACTTTAGGTGATTTGGTCTTAGTGAAATGGGTGTCAGTGAAATGGTCTTTCAGTGAAGTGATACGAATCCATTATGGACACGGGGGTATGTTGCACTAAAAGCAAAATATGAGAAATAGTATTTGAACATGGAGATGCAGTTATATGATCTGAGAGAAGAGTACATGCTTTTGCTGAGTAACAGTAATATCGATAAAAAGAATGTTATAAACAATAGAGAAAATAATTATGAGACAAAAACATTCTTAAAAAGGGAAAAATGAGAAGATAAAACAGTTTTTTGCAAGAAAACGAAATTGAAAGAACATGTAATGGCCTCTGTTCTATAACCAGGTAAGATGGTACTTTTAAATAAGTATAACAAAGTATTATGGGATATATAAAAAATGACATAGAGCAATAAGTAATTCATGGCTAGTGAAGACAATACAGCAGAAGCGGAGACAAATTTTAGAAGCAAAAAATGCAGTAGAAGTGTTTTAAAGAATTGTTAAGCTTGCAAATGTGAATCATTTCATACCAAGTCAACATATCTTAAGTTATACATTTATGGAGACATAAATAGCAGGAAGAAAATAATGGAGCAGGTTATGGATGAGTAGTTAGAGGGGGGAATAAATAAAAAGTGAAGATATAGGCACAATTGATAAAAAATTAAATGGCAGAAAGGAGATAAACAGGAATAACTGGAGATGAAATGTTTTGTACAGAAGTACAAGCTATTTATGAAAGTGACACAAGAAAGATTTGGTAATACAGTGTAAGCTATGGAAAGTAATTAAAGGGAAAGAGATTAAAGAAACAATGATAAGCGAGGAGCTTATTCATAGAATTATTAAAAAGGAAAGAGAAGGATAAATTATTCCCAGTGATATTTCTAAAGCATGTCACAGTATGGTCCATGCAAGAACTTGAACGTTTGAATTGATATGATATTATGGATTATTGATATGATAATGTGGATGATATGATACTAATAGGAGGAATGGCGGATAAAAATAGTTATAGAGGTAGTGAAAATGAAAATACTGGGCATTCGTTATGGAAAGCAAAAAGTAAATAAATAAGAATGGCAAAATGTGTTAGAACAACTGAAATAAGAGATCAAAATGCAGATAGTATATACAATCTTTTGAAGAAAAGAAAAGTTTGATAAATGGAACCCTCATAGATATATTATTTGGTGGTCTGTGTAATGTTCCAGGAAAAAAGAAATAAAGAAAAGGAATAGTTCTTATATATATATATATATATATATATATATATATATATATATATAGTTTACTTTCAAAATGTGGAACAGCACATACGCAAAACTGGGATGGTCAAATGCATGTTTTCCAGTTTCCATAATGCCAGTCTGGAAATGTTCGAATCCACATTAATGAATGGTCGTGTGCATTTGCTAATATGGGATTGACATTCTGATAACAGATCACACTACAGTGGGGATCAGGAAATTTACTGGGTTGGTCAAATGCATGTTTTCTAGCTTCCATAATGCCAATTTGGAAATGTTCGAATCCACATTAATGAATGGTAGTGTACATTTGCTAATATGGGATTGACGTTCTGATAGATCACACTACAGTGGGGATCAGGAAATTTACTGAGATGGTCAAATGCATGTTTTCCAGCTTCCATAATGCCAATCTGGAAATGTTCGAATCCACATTAATGAATGGTCATGTGCATTTGCTAATATGGGATTGACGTTCTGATAGATCACACTACAGTGGGGATCAGGAAATTTACTGGGTTGGTCAAATGCATGTTTTCCTGCTTCCATAATGCCAATCTGGAAATGTTCAAATCCACATTAGTGAATGGTCGTGTGCATTTGCTAATATGGGATTGACATTCTGATAACAGATCACACTACAGTGGGGATCAGGAAATTTACCCTTTTCCTCTCTCTAGTGTGATCTCAGAAATGGAATATATAATATGCAGAGGGTATGGCGAGTGCAGGGGGGGGGGCTTGCCCCACTGCAAAAATGTTATCAGTAACATGGACTTTCAACATTGGAACTTCTGGTGTTTGACTGTCGATTCCGTGGTTACCATTTCTGGCATTTTGTTAATTTTATATTACCAAATTTGGATGATGAATTCGATCAAAATGTGGAAAAATGTTTTGATTTTTCACATTTTGATAGTAAACCATAAATATTGCACAGATAGATTCATTAATTTAGTTAATTAATTTGGATATGCTAAGGGGTGGAGCACTAATCATAACTGCCAAATTTTAATCTCAGACCAGATAATAAAAAATAAAACAACCTTGTTACAGCATATGCCATACAAATATGAATACAACAAAAATATCCAATAGAAATTCTGACTGGAGCTCACACTGGAGTAATAAAAAGGAGTTTTGGTGTAAAGTAGAGGGCAGAAGTGAAGATAATGAGATAACTTGTTGATTTAGAGGAACGTTGAGGAATCGCCTTCTGAAGGTGATGCTGACAATGAGGTTTGGAGTTAAAAGTGACTGCAGATTGGAATGATGGAGAGAGAGAGGGAGGGAGAAAGTTTTGGAAACATGGAATAACATCAATTTAATCCCTATTTCACCTAGATGGTATTGTGCAATTGCTAATATGGGATTCACATTCTGATACAAGAATTCAATGATCCTGTAGACCAAATGCTCTGGTAAAGCCAATAAATATGGCAATGTAATCATTCTGCTATCCATAGTAACACAATTTTGTTAGTAAGAATCCAGAATGCAGTTATAGGGTTGCATTCAAATCAGAAACCATGCTGTTTAAAGGAGAATATGTGGAAGTAACTTACCTATTGAGAGTGTTGATTATAGCTAAGCTTGGGTAGGATTTTGCCTAAAGTGAAAAATGTGGACATTAAGTCAGAGTGTGAGAGTTTGGTGGGTTTTGGTTGTTTGGGTAATAGTGTTAGTATGAATGTTTTCCAGATGTTGGGGATAATAATTTGTGTTATGCATAGATTGTATGTTGCTGCAGGGCTGTAATGTATTGCTTGTTGTAATATACAAATCACGGATAAAGAAAGTCAGTGCCTACTGAGTTGTCTAGTTGTAAATGCTGAATGGGAGTCTCTTATATCTTTAATTGGGATTTAATTAAGATTTTCTTGAAAGTAAGTAAAGGAATATAAGGAAATAGTGAGGAAATAGATGAGGGCGGGTCAATGTTAATAGATCTACGAAAACACTAAAGATCAAATGGCTTAGAAATCAAAAATGCCGTTCTTCAAAAGAGGTATTGTGGGGGGGGTGCTCCCCCACATCCTCCGCTAATTATATATACCAACTCCGAGATCGCACTATAGTGAGGAAAGGGCAAATTTTCCGATCTTCACTGTATCGTGATCTCACAATAGCAATTCCAAAGAATGGCATTTTCGATTTCTAAGCCATTCAATCTTTTAGTGTTTTCGTCAATCTAATAGGGGCCTGTGATATTATATTCTGTGAGCTGGTTGACCTATTCTCAGAATTGTTTGGGGGGGTATATTAGTATGTCTTAATTATTTTATTAGTTGGCTTTTAAGGCATCTAATTGCTTATTTATCAAGATTCTGAAGTTGGTTTAAGTGATTATGTAGCAGGTGAGAAGGACTGCATTTCCAGACCTGCCAAGCCTCATCAATGAGGTTTAATTTGGCTTTATGTCTGCTTGCTAACTAATGGTTCCCCTTGGGCTTGTGCAGACTTATAATTAAGGAAAGCAGGTATCTTGGATATCTACTGGTGATTTGCAAAGCAATGCAGCGATATAGCTGGCTTCAGTTGAGCTTTAGTATGGATGACCAGTCCTGGATGCATAGGGCAGGTTTGTTTATTTATGCTGGATTCTGATTGCAGTCTAAAAAAGACTACTTTAGGAGGAATGTTATGGCAAATGTGATGAAGGAATGTGCAGAATAGTGGTTACTGAAGGATGGCATACACTGAGAGGAGAGCTGAAGGAAATTTAGTTTGTAATTACTATTACAAATTACGAATGGTAATTTGTTTTAAGGTTTGGAAAGGTGGATTGCCCAGCAGTGATGTGAGGTTGAATTCAATCAGAAAATCTAAGATGTAGTTATAGACAGAGCTAAGCAGATTAAGGATGAAGTCTCCTAGATTTATGAACTTTTTGGTTTTGTTTGAGGAGGCTGTTAAGTCAAGCATGAGTGTTTTGAATTTATCTAGAAAAGATGGCAGAGGAAGGTATTGTATTGGTTGGTGGTGTGAGGAGGAATTAACCTAAACTAGAAATTGGACTTTTATCTTTGAATTAAAGACGGAGTAGTACCCCTCCATTTCTAGTTTCTTTTCTTGCAGCTAAGCGGATGTCGTAATCAAGGAAAATAAAAGGTATGGAGATATTTTATTTTTTTAACCCATGATGCTGTTGCCAGGGCAGTGTTGTGTTTTGTGAAGAAGGTGTTAATTTGGTCAATTTTATTTCTTAGGGTCTGTTTATTTGTAAGAAAGCAGGGTAAAAGGGGTTGGGCCAGATGTTCCCTCTAAGGAAAAATGTTAGTAGGATAGACATTTAAATGTTATATGTAAAAAGAGAAGGCAGTTGGAATGGTGGTGTAACTGGGCACTAGAATTTAAGAAAAGGTCAGGTCAAGGGTTGGAATTGACTCTATTGAGGATGGATGAGGTAGCATGAAATAAGAAATGGATAGTGTAAGACCATTTGACAGTGACTGATATGAAGTGTGTTGTGGAAACTTATTTATATGTTGTTGTGGATTCATGTCATTCAGCCTACAACTCTATCATCAATTCTGATTGATAAAAAAGAATGGCTGAAACAAGTTTCATCAAATCCTGGGGAGGGGAGGTAGATTTTTTTTTTCAGATGGGTAAGCTCTTGCACCCTCCAAACTTAAAAATGTCTACTCCAAGGTCACACAACAGTGAGACAAAAAGACAGCTCAACTTTTGGTGAATGCTGTTTCATTGAAATTTCCTTGATCACTTGGCGCTTGCTGAAAGTGCCTTCAATCGACTGACACATTTCCACTGTAGGGTGACAATGAGCAAATAAATCAGGTTTTGTGCTTTAGTAATGTGGCGTTTATAGTGAGGAGGGGGTAATGGAAATTTGAGAATTAAGGCTACTGTGAGATATGTTAAATCAAGCTGAGACAGGAGCATTAATGAAAGGAAGATAACAGCAGGAGGGCATGGGGTCTGGGATAGAACGTTACTAATACTAGATGAGATTATCCAGAATTATACCATGACCCCAAAGCGTGCAGCTGATTGGCCACGCCGTCGCTAAATCAAGTTATACTAATGGAAAAGTCCCCCGCCCGGACTTTTGTTAAATGGGTTTAACATAGGCGTCTCGCTATGTTAAACCCATTTAACAGCGGTGTTTGTTTTAAAAAAAGGAGAAAAAAAGAAGATCTCCGCTTTTTTTTTGTGTTCGCCATGTTAAATGAGTTTAACATAGCGAGACAGTTTTAAAATAAGTTAATACATCCGCCTGCTTATTTTAAAACTGGTCTCGCTATGTTAAACTCATTTAACATAGCCAAACACTAAAAAGCAATGGAGATCTCTTCATGCCATTGCTTTTGCCCACTCTGTGGTGTACTGCGCAGGCGCGCGAGTACATCAGAACTGCCGGATGCCAGACATCTGCGAAGGGCAGTAAACAGGCATTATACTATGCCATTATTTAAGAAAAGTAATAGTTTCTTTTCCTAAATAATGTCATCGGTTGGCTTTGTTTGACCAGGCGTCCCCAGGGTTATATAATAATCGCCATCGATGATACTGTAAGGAGAACGACTGCTGAAATGCATCAGGGGGAAATGAATATCAGAGATTAGAATAGAGTTTGTTTGTGCAGGAGTGATGTAGTGAGTGGAGTATTGTTTAAAAACTGTGAGAGTAACCTGCAGTAGAGTAGATACCGGTAACAGCAGTTTCCGGTGAGTAATTTGCATGGCTTGTTGTTTAGGAGTTTGCAAATGGTGTGATTGTTCAAGTTGATAAGATTAGTAATAAAACCAGTGCAAGTATATAATGGTCTTAGTTATCTAGTGAGGTTTAATAAGTATCATTAAGTATGCATTAACAAGGACCTTTTTTAGAAAAGAGAACTTTCATTAGGGAAAATTGTGAAGGAAAAAGATTACATGTGGAGAAATATTAAAACTGGGAAAAAAGGGAATGGATAAACATAGTCAAATAAAATCATGTGTAATGAAAATGACTCAGTGGAAAACTGAGTTAGCACAGCTAGAAAAGTACAAAGATTCCTGCAAAAGAATTATGTACTTTTTTATTGGCTAGATGTTTGGGGAAGTAGAAATCTGAGAAAAGAAAAGGTATGTAGGCATCACAGAAATTATATGAAGAAACACATGGATGCGGTGATTTTCTCTGGAGAATATCTCTAGATACGTTACCTATTAAACTAATGTGAAGTATAATTATATGAACAAAAGAAAGTGTACTAGAGGAGGGTTTAAAGTTGAAGAAACAATAATGCGTGCCTTTTGTTGAGTGAACAAAATAGAACACTTTTTGGGAAAAGTGGCAAACAAATATAAGACAGAGACCCTAAATAAACTGATCTTAGATATTATAATATAGAGACTATGTAGAAATATAGAAAATACTGAAAAAGTTGGTAAGATGCTTATGATACCATTATGTTTTTGGTGAACCAGCATAGTATAGAATTATTATCTATCAGCAATGGAATTTGAAATGTTGAAAAAATGCAATATTAGATATTAGATGATAGAGTGGGGTGATAAGAAAATAAAGATGTGAAAGATATATATGTATGTATATATATGTATATATATATATATATATATATATATATATATATATATATATATATAGATATATATATCTATATATATATATATATATATATATATATATGGGTCTAGGACTGAATGCACATTTCACTGAAACTCAAATGACTGAACACAAATCACTGAAAGCACAATTCACTGAAGACTCAATTCACTGAAACACATAACCCCCATATTTTAAGTATATATTATGTTCGGAAAACAGTAATATATTGGAATTGCAAGTATCCATGTATATAGCTCAAAATATTTAAAATATGTAGACTACGCCCCCCTACACCCCCTTACTATATATACTAACTCCAGGGTCGCACTACAGTGGGGAAAAGGCGATATATAACTTTCAGTGAAATGTGTTTCAGTAAATTGAGTTTTCAGTGAATTGAGCTTTCAGTGAAAGTGCACACTAATTTGACTTTCAGTGAAATGTGCATTCAGTGAAATGTCTATATATATATATATATATATATATATATATATATATATATATATATATATATATATCTTGCACAGAAATTAGCCCGTAAATATTTCATTTCTTAGTGAAAGCAGCATGACATCTCATTTGCTTCTTGTAGCTATTTTCCTAAATACCGTAACACCCATTGTCTACACTAATCCAAATCATTAAGACTTATTCTGCTCAGTCAGCTCCATGGCACAGAGAAATAAAACGCAGAGTGCGCTGCAGGTGACCCAGTTTTGATTAGACACTTGACTGCCTGTAGGAATTGGCCAAGGAGGATTGGATGGCCAGTTTGCCCACCCTTCCAGGGGATGTTTCTCAAATTTACCACCTAGGTGACACATAGGGGGAGAAGCTGCCAAGGGGGGAGGGGTTCTCCCAGGGGGAGAGGGTAGGCCACCCTCCCCTAGGATGAGCAGGTCAGATCACTCCCTATTGCCAGATTAGCATCAGGGAGTGGAAGGCTGATTGGGATTCTTGGTCAGGAATGAATGGGATGGAGGTCTCTCTCACCAAGCCTGTGAATGTCAGGGCTCTGTTCCCACTGGAATAAAGGGGGTGATTCGGTGTAGGTACAGAAATCATCAAGTGAAGTCCTGGGGGAAAAAGGACCCTCACTCTGCCTTTTAAACCTCATTTAAATGTATTACGTTTGTGACTTCAGTATTTGTTGAAATGTGTATTTTAAAACATTTTCTTAATAGGCATGATATATGTTGTACTACATGTCTCTTTATATATATATATATATATATATATATATATATATATATATATATATATATAACTGTTTAGTATGTGTCATTCTACAGTGTTTGCATTCTACATTACTGATTACTTTAGAGAAAGACAATCATTTACTGAGATGTTCTCATAGTTTTGTAAACTGTATTTTCATACAATATGTATTTTGTCATTTAGCATCATCATTATATCTGTACTTTTCCTTTAGGTTTTATCTAAAATGTGTTCTGCAACTGAGGAGTGCTTTTAACCAGTTTTAAAATGTTCATATAGAAAAAATTCTCCATGTCCACCTTTAAAATGCATTTGTACATATGTTGCCTATCCCCTTTTTTTACATACTGTCTGCCGCCCAGCTTGGTTTTACTCTTGCAGGATTTTTGTCTGGTATTTACACAGCTGGTATTGCTGAATCATTATGGAAAGTTAGTGAGAAATGGGTGATGCAATGTGAGGCAACATGTATGATCTTTGTTTATACTAAAAACTTTCTGTTTTAATCTTTGAAAAAACAAAACTCAATTGTTCCCGCCATTCTCTGGGGGGTTAACAGCCAGGTCATGTGATACCTAGTTACTCACTCATTTGCATTTCATTTCTACAAATGTATTAAATAGTCATTACTTAGTAAACATTGCTTTAAATGGAAATCCATTAAATCCTTAATGTACTGACTGTATAGAGATAAAATAAAAGGAGAGAGAGAGAGAAGAGAGAGAAGAATGACCAATATGAAAGGCAAAGAATAAGCAAAAGGAACTAATACCAAACGTGTGGTAGGTACAAAGAGAAGGGAACAATTACACCAGTGTGGTAAACAGGAAGGCAGGACCGTGGTCCCCAACACTAGTGTACTTATGTGTGGCCATAACAGGTTACTTAAGGTGTTATACCAGTTAATTCAGTAAAAGTATTTTGCTGAAGCTGTAAGCTGGACCATTGTACCATGTAAAAACAACCACTTCAATTTGCCCTACAAATAGATTTACTTCCCTAGTAACAAATAACATACCATCAATCTTGCAATCTGACTATGTCACATGACTTCCACAGTCTGGTGATTTGTTTGTGGGCTGATGTCACAATTACAGTGGTTTGGAGGATCTGGCCAGTTATAACTAATGAAACAGGTAGCTGGATATGCACTCCCAGAACCCAGATGTTTTTGTAAGATTGATTCAGCACACCCTGAAAAGTCACTAAGGATGAGTATTCGCAGAAAATGTACTTCCTTGTCTCTAAATCATGTCTGACATCTCCATCATAAAGGGTACACATGCTGGAGGTGATGCAGAGCTCTTCTTGTATCCAGATTAGTTGACTCAGAAAAAAAAAACAAAAAAACACACATTGCTTAGGCTGACTGGCTACTGTAAAAAATTGCATCTAGGTCTGTACTGTGGAGCATTATTGTTATTTATTGACATTTGTTGACTGGGAAAGTTCACTGGGCTTGAGACCCATTTTCAGTGGAGGCCCGGGGAGAAAAGCTTCAAGTTACATGAAAATCATTACATGAATTTGTAAGGAAGCAAAATTATAATTATAAAGCAAGTGAAATAATACAGAAAACTATCTAAACATCAAATGTTTCCCCATAAGCGAATCAAATTCTTTGTTCAGTGGGAATAATGTAGTTAAAGAAACAAATGAATGTATGCAGATCTGAATATATAGCTATAACAATATGAGAAATGCAGGGGCAAACGACTGCAGTACAAAAGGTGTGAGATAAACACATTGTGCACATAAGATGTTAGTGAGATTAAATGACATCTGCACAATTGGCTTAGCAGAGCAAACATCTCTGTTAAGAGGTTAGAATTTTCTCAAAACTAAATTAAAAGCCATAAAAACAGATAATCAAATATCACAGTAATCATGCCTCTTGACCTTTAGTCAAAAATTATGGGAAGACAAAGGTCCATAACCTGGGACAGATTTTAAATATTGTTCTTATAAACTTAGAAAGTTCTAGAATAACAGGTTTTGTATTGCCATGCATTTTCTGTAGGATACAGGGAAGCATAGCGTTTAAATACTGTGTGTGCATTCCTTCAGAATTGTAATGACTAATTTTAAGTTCCCACTAACTAATTCAGTGAAGATATTAAGGGAGGGGAAATTGGATACTTGTCATTTTGATGAAGTCTCCCTAAGGAGAAGACAACACTTAATCCTGGTTAGTTATTTTTTGTTTTTAAATGGTTAAATAAATATACTTTATAGTTTGAACTTTTCATGCTGACTGTTCCTTCATCCCCTCATTTGAAGTTTTTAGGTTACCGGTTTTGAGTGGAATACCCTATTGTAAAGGTATATAGAGGATGAATCTCAAATGTCTGTCATTATTTAGTGATGTCAGTCCTCAGTGATTTGCAGAAAACCACAAATTATATGAGGAATGGACTAAAATATTAGCCAAAAATCTGGACATTCTCCAAAAATCTGGATAGTTGAGAGGTGTGAGTCAGTCATACAGGAATACATTTAAATGTTAGTATACTCTTTGAAAATAGTCAGCCAGCTTCTTACTGTATACAAGTGTCTGAGAACATCAAATGCCAGAGTAAGCAGTGTGTGTGTGTGTGTGTGTGTGTGTGTGTGTGTGTGTGTGTGTGTGTGTGTGTGTGTGTGTGTGTGTGTGTCTGCAAAACAGAAAGAGTGCAGGCATTGGCACCAACACTCATAGGTAATACAACATAAATACAATGCTATCATTTATTTGGCACTATTTCTTATCCTCAAATCTGATATGTGGCTCCAAATCAGGTGACTGAAACATATTTTGTTCAGAGGCAGAACCTTGGAAATCTTTTCCCTTACCCTCCAACATGCGGCAACTTCAGAGCTTATTATACATTGGGGGTGTAGTCCCTTTTGCAGGGAGTAAGGGAGATTTTGCCGCACATCACCAAGAAAGCAGTTTAGCTTTCAGCTTTGACCATCTTGTTTTAATTGAAATCATCTTTCAGGCTTCTGCTTTTTGACTGATTATCCTACATTTACCAAGAAACTTAAAACACTGATAAGAAATCAAAAATGTCTGAGAGGCTGAAAAATCCATTTCTGATGTGCTGTGGGCATACAGGTGTCTTAGGATGTCTGTACAGCTCTCTTACTGTTGACTATACATGAGGAGAAATATTTGGAAACCTAGAACTATGATGACTAACACCTCATGGGAATGCAATAAATGAAGCCAATGAAATTATATCGGCTCTCCTTTGAGGAGACATTTCTAGAAACATCTGGTGGGATTGGATTCATTTCAGTAAATGAGGTTAGTGTGTTAATTATGGAGTTCCTAAGTGGCAAGAATGGGGGAGTGGATGAAATATCGCTAGAAATGCCTAAGCATTTGATATTGACTAGGTCTCAGGGTTATAATTATTTTTTCAGTGTTAGGTAGGAGGCAGGGACTGTATGTCTGGATTGACAGAGTGGGGTGGCAGCCCAAAGATGCTGGAAAGGAGACTTCAACCGATAGGGACCCTCTGATTCAGGAGGAACAATGAAGGATCTTCCTTGGCTGTGGAACAACAGATCATCTGTTTGGACCCAGCTTAATACTAGACTGGTTATAGATGTTCACCAGTATGACCTATATGCGTTTTAAGGAGCTGAGGAAGATATGGACATGTGTACCCTGAAATTTATTTTGGGAGATAATACAATTGCATAGAGTCATAAGTCACTATTTAGGCCATTAAGTTATTTTGTTGTTGAGAAAGTGTTGTACCAGCATTCTCAGCATTAACTAAATATATTTATAGTTGGTATAGGACACATCAGAGAATGTGTCTTGTCTTCTCACCTGTTTGTGATTTTCATGAAAGGATATCAAGATACAACCAAGGTTTGGATTGTATCTAGTTTGGTAGTATGGGAACTGCATATGTGTTGTATGCACATTGTCCCTCTTGGTCACAGGCGACTATGATTGCCTCTGTGTAGTCGGTCAGTTCACTGCTAAGAAAAGAGCAGTTTAGTGTAAAGATGAGTACCTCGAAAATTAGTCATGATTTCCTTCCAGCAGAGTTAACTGCTGCCATCTACTGGTGAGAGGGAGGCAACTACCTCAAATGGAGGAATTTGAGAATAGAGGACATCAGGAAATTAACCATCAGGCATTGTATCAGACTGTAATGGAAAGGTGTGAGCTGACAAATATCTCACTTTGAAGGTCAGTCCATATACCCCTTCTTACCAATGGTTATTAGCTATGGGTAGAGTATGGATACAAGTTATGGAAAACAGATTCCACTGCAGGATTGCTTAGTTTGTTTACCATAACAGACTTAGGAGCTCAGCAAACCAATAGGATCTTAGAGCTGACTTACTGCTCGTCCAGGTAGATAGGAATCAGATGAGGTGGTCTGTCCATCT
>NC_056743.1:1801420325-1801422825 GCF_019279795.1 Protopterus annectens | reverse complement strand
GTCCATGTTGGTTTGAATGACCTGAGCCATACCTCCCTGGACTACATGAAAAGAGACATGGAGGAGCTCTCTGATCACATAGCCCAGGCCGGTATGACCCTGACCCTGAGTAGCATCCTGCCCTCACCAAGAATGATATTATGGTATAGAGAAAAAAATTATCAATTTCAACAATTGGCTAAGCTTCTGGTGTCATTCAGAGGGGATCCAGAGTCTGTCAGCCTGGGATGACATGCTCGACAAGCCACGCTGCTTCGCTAGACATGGTTTGCACCTGTCACACTTAGGCTTTCGAATACTGGCCAAGGCTCTTGCCACCGCCATAGTGCCTTTTTTAGGCAAGGCTCAAAAGACAAACCCACCGCTGTAAATAGCACAAGTAACAAAAAACTGAGGGTAATGCTACTCAATGCCAGAAGTCTAAACCTCAAAATGCATGCACTCAAGGCATTCCTCAGTATGGAGAAAATCGATATATGTGCAGTAACAAAAACCTGGTTTAAGGCTCCAGAGAGCACACCAGCACTACCAGGCAACAACTCATACCATACATTTCTGCCACAAAACCTGGACCGAAATACAAATGGCGGGGGAGTATCCATATTCATCAAGGATACCCACACCTACAGGTTAGTGGTACAGCACAATGCTTCAGAGATCATCCACGTGCAACTAACAATGGGCAAAACTGCTATTCAAATTATAGCTTGCTACATATCACCCACCATGTCCCAGGACCACACTCCGCATTCCTGGAAACAATGGGAAACATAAAGGTCATACAAAACACCCTGATATTGGGTGATTTCAATAACCCAAACATTAACTGGGAGAACTACTCAAGTACAAACTCCCTTGCCCAACATTTCCTAGAATTTATAAACTCAAACACCCTGGATCAACTGGTCAACACCCCCATCAGAGGTGACAACATATTGGACCTGGTCATTACCAACATAGGCGACCGGTGTTCCACACTGGAGGTCAACCTCTCTCTGGTTAGATCTGACCATAAACTAATCACTCTGGATATCCACATTCCGCCACCACCCCTGGTCAAAGAAACCACTGTGAAAAACTTTTCAAAAGCAAACTTCACATTACTTAAGACCGAGGTGGGAAGTTTCAAAGGCCCATGCTAAAGGATAGCGCTGTCCAAGCTGCAAAATCCTTTACTAATGCACTCTATGGGCACCTACAAGAATGCATGGATTATGCTATCCCAAACAAAACCAAGACTCACTCCTCCAAGAAAAGGAAACCAGTCTGGTGGACCCCTGCCATAAACAAGCTATACAATAGAAGGAGGAAACTAATACAGAAAAGAGTAAAATCCCAAGAAGGGAAGACATCCCTGATCAGTATCAGCAAGAAACTATGTTCCCTCATAAAATCATCCAAGGCTAGCTTCGAAAGAAAAATTGCCATGGACTCCAAAGATAACCACAAGGCATTCTTTAGCTATGTCAAGAATCTTAGTGGCAATTCTCAGATCCGCTCAGAGTTAGTGCAGAATGACACAAAATACACTGAACTGACCGATATAGCCAACATCCTGGCAGACAAGTTCAGTGCAAATTTCACCCCCAAAAGGGCCCATATCTATACCAGAAGAATGTAGTGCCCCTGAAAACACAGACACTCAGGTTAAAACAGCCCTCTGCAAAGCCAAAAACACAGCATCAGTGGGACTGGATGGTGTCCCAGGCTGCGTCCTACATGAGCTCAAAGATGAACGAACCCCTCACCTAAACACACTGTTTAAACTCAGCCTCTCTACAGGCTATGTGCCCACAGAGTGGTGCACAGCAACGGTTATTCCACTCCACAAAGGTGGTGCCACAATGGACCCCGGGAACTATCGCCCTATAAGCCTGACAAGCTTGGTCTGCAAAGCTATGGAGTGCATCATCATGGATCTCATTAACGGAGACATTGGAAACCTCCAGACACTGGACCCTACCCAGTCCGGCTTTGTTAGGGGCAGATCATGCCTCCTAAACCAGGTGGACTTCTTTGAGACAGTTACCAAGGCTATAGACAAGGGAAAGGTGGTCCACACAGCTTACCTAGACCTTGCAAAGGCCTTCGACACCATTCCCCACTCAGGAATTATAGACAAGCTCACCAGCCTGAACATAAACCCCCACATCGTGAGATGGGTTGCCAAATGGCTCATGGACAGAACCCACATGGAAAGAGTTGCGGGAGCTAGGTCTGACTCTAAACCGGTTACAAGTGACGTTCCCCAGGGCTCAGTCCTAGGACACCTCCTGTTAGGCATATACTTCCCAGAGGTACAGGCAAGCACAGGAGGACTATGGCTGACCAAGTTTGCAGACGACTGCAAAGTAGGGGCTATAATTGACTCTCCGGCTGACACAGACATCCTCCAAAAGGGTCTCACTGAGACAGATACCTGGTGTCAAAACCATGGCCTCAAGCTAAATGCCAAAAAGTGCATAGTCATCCCCTTTGGAAAAAGCAAAGTACCCACAAA
>NC_056743.1:1801297825-1801415325 GCF_019279795.1 Protopterus annectens | reverse complement strand
ATGTTTTGAATCTTTTGAACTAGCTAAAATTTGTTTATTACCATGTGAAATAATAACTGTGCACTCAATGGTCAGAATATGTTATACAGAGTTTGCATCTGAAGTAAAAAAGAAACTTGTAATGCAGTTTTGAATTTCAGATTTTGCAGAGACTGAGCTGTGGATGTTTATCTCCAGTGCATGTCAAACTGTTAATGAAACTAAAAAAAATGTGTTTGATTACAGGCTGTTATAGAATGGAGACTGGGAGCCTGGGATGTGTGGGTGATGTTGCATGTTAAAAGTGGAAGGTTTTGTCATATTCCAAGCAGGACTAATTTTAGTAGTAACAGAGAGCATGTTACTTACAACAGACAACAAAAATTGCTTCTTTTGTGGGTCTGGTTCATGTTTAATATAGGATTATTATAAGTGATAATATAGTGTGATGAAAAAGGACATAGAATTACAGACCGTAAAATGAGTTGTAGAAAATATAAAAAACAAAGAAGACCATCTTTTGGTTTGATTGTTTTTAGATAACAGAACGTGAAAATATTTTGCCAGAAGATGAAAGTGAGACCAGGGATTTAATGGAAAATGAACAATGTGAAACTGTCTCAAAGTGATTCACACACTAAGGATGAAATACTGTTAATGAAAAGATATGGTAACCAAGGGAAGTAGAAAGTGAAGACACAATTGATGTTACAAATGTATAAGCTAAGTAATGAAGGTTGTGGAGAAGGGGATGATACAAGCACAGCACTAGAAAACAGGTTTAGAAAAAGGTAAATGAAGGAAGAAGTAAAAAATAATACTGCAAAAAATTTAATGGATAATGCTGCACTTGGAGCAATTAAACTCGACAGCACATTAATGAAATACAAAAACTTACTGTTTTGTAAGACATTGAATTTAGATATAACCTGTTTGTTGGTTATTAAATAATAAATAAACAACAGAAAGCACAGCTGTAATGTTCACAGGAAAAGGACTTGTACAGAGATTTCTGAAGGATACGTCAAAATCTACTGCCAATCATTAGCGGACCGGAGTTCCACTGTGGCAACCCCTAACTGGGAAAAGCCAAAAGACAACAACAACAACAACCTGTCATAGGCCAATAGACTAAGAGGGAAAAGTCTTTTGGTATATCATAGTATATGCTAATAAGCAGTGGCAGCTAGTGACTTCAAATCAAAGGGGGGATGCAGGAGACAGCTGAATGGGTGGGGTCAATGGGAAGGGGTGCAGCCAACTAGAAAGGGGAGGAGCTATGCTCAAAACCACAAAAACTAAATATACTGCCCTGGGTGCCATACCGTCATTATGAGAGTCCAATCAAGACAAAATGAAGTGTAGAAGAATAAAAATATTTCAATGCATTGGCTGCATGACAGCTTAATATCTAGATGGAAACAAAAAAGTTTGTGAGTAATGAAAAAATAAATAACTTTTTTTTAAATACATTAATGGAATGCCAGTCAAAATCAAGTATAAGAAAAACAAGCAGCACTCAACTCAAACCACTTCTTGCACTGCAGTTCTAATTATAATTTATATTCAGCTTTATTAAAGTACCAAGTAACATGCTGAAAGTAGAAATCTCTGATGCCCCCACTTGTAAAAATGTTTCTTATCCAAAAAAAGACCTGCTGCCTGACGTCTACTTGTTTCATGGGGAAAACATGATCAAAGTAAAAAACGAAAAGCAAACAAGAAATAAGCTCAAGATACATTGCTTAAAAGGATTACTGTACAGGTTATGGACCACACGATTGGCATTCTGTTTACGGGTAAAGCCTGCAGAGATGACTGGAAGTCTCCAAGTGTAATGAGACTCTTAAAATAATGCAATCCTGTTCTTTATTACAAATACTGGCATATGCATTTCAATACCCAAGGCTTATACATTATCTAGTTAAGTATTCTCTACATGGCAACAGAAAGGCTTTCAATGTTGGCAATTCTTTAACAGTATGCTTATTAAAGCTTACTTGCATCTTGCAATCTCAGTAAGGCTTACCTGATGGTCATTAAAGTATTGCTACTTAAACACAGAGTAACAGGCAATTTGAGTAATAAGCATAAATCAACAGTACAAAAAATATGACAGAAACCAGACCATTCTGTAAAAATCAAGGACAGATGAAAAGCCACTCTAGTACTTGTGTCTACCTTGGATGGGGGGGATACTCTGCACATTTACATTGCATAACTACTCCTTGCCTTGCTTCGACACATCCAGAGTCACTACATGGGGGAGTGGGGTGCAACAAGTATGTCACAGTTTGAAATGTCTCTGGCTGACTTGTGATGGCCCTGACACATTTATCATACCTCTGAACCTCAGAGCAAGAAATCTGGACAAAGTCATACAAAGAAATGGGACAAAGGCCCAAAAATAAGGACAATTTTTGAAATATTGCTCTTATAAACTTAGAAAGATAATAGAGGTCTTGCATTAGTATGAATTTTCTGAATGGTATGAAATCTGAAACTCAAATGTCTATCATTATTTTCTAACTTCAGTCTTTAATGATTTGTCACTAATTTGCCAAAAAACACAATTTTATGAAAAATGGACCAAAAATGTGATGTAAAAATATAAAATAGCAACACAATACAGCTGGGAACCTGTCAAAGAAGGAACACTTTAATATTAGTACTGCTAACTCGAGCAGCTGACAAAATAAAATAATCTACATGCATTTCTGAAATAAAAGTAATCTAACGGATTATTACAGTTATTTCTTAATTATAAACCCTCCATGTTTTCTTCCAAAATTGCTATTTTGCGGCGGGATCATTAGGGAAAGAGCAACATTTTGAGCCAAAATCAGGGACAGTTGAGAGGTTTGGCTATGCCTAATTCTATAAAGCAATTTATTTGCATGTACCTCTCAACCTGTTAATGCAATAAATCAGGACAAAGCCAAATATATTGGGGGAACATTTAAACAGTACTAAAAATTGCTCTTGTATAAACTGAGAGAGTTGATAGAACAACAGGTCTTACTTTAGCATGCATTTTTCTGAAGGTTATGAAGTCTGAAACTCAGTGTGTCATTAGTGACTTACTTCCTAAATGATTTGCCAGAAAACCACAAATTTTATGAGGAACAAACCAAAAATAAGAAGCAAAAAATCTATTCATTCTTTGAAAATCTGGACAGTTGGGAGGTATGGTTCAGCTGGGGCTGCCTAAGTTTGCCACCCTTCCCCCCTCACAAAACCATGGTTGAATGGAGCCTCCCCCTGCAGCCATTCCAATGATTCATTACTTGGCTGTTTTACTCCATTTAACATAAACACTAATGTGCATACTGATTTACTTCTATGATGATTTGAACTTCATTTTGAAAGTTTTATTTTGCATTTTACAGCACAAGCACTAAGACATCTGCTAAACAAACTTGGCATTAAAACTTCTCTGCCATTGAAACTCACATTCATTGAAACAACATTGAAACCCACATTCAAAGAACATACATTTTACCCGTGGCAGATAAAGATTAATTCTGGGCTGTTTTCAAATCATAGGCCCCTTGCATATGAAACATACATGTGCTCTTTGATACATTTTCCTATTGCTTTGAACATTTTTTCAGTAAACAATGAAACAAAACGCATGCACCAATGACAAAACTGCCCAATTCAGAACATTTCCATCATAAAAGTCGACTCAAACTTCTACAGTCCACTATTATCAGTAAATATGCACAATTCTACAGTCCACCATTATCAGTAAATATGCACAATCTCTAAAGTAGTAAAAAAGTCATCTAAATAATTCCACATTAAATAAATCTGTAATGAAGAGGTTGCTGCTAGCAATCACCTTTATATTTCATGGTTTCATCGAAAAATAAAGTGTCTGATGCCCCTGAGGAATAAATTGCCTAAATTACATTAAAAATAAGCTAGTAATATTGCAATAGGAAATGGATGGCAAACTGATAACAGGCTCATAGTATCTTGACTTTCAGTACGGCAGCATTCATCCCTTATGGGAGTAGAACCAACAACCTTCTACATCAAAAGCAAGTACACAACCTGTTGTGCTATTAGCAATGTGAGCTCACTTAGCATAATCAGCACTAAACTTCTCTTCCCCTGCAGCTCTCAGGTCCTTGTAAAATCTACTCAATACTCAACTGCATCTCAACTTTGCAGCACAAGAAATCTGGAAAAAGCCAAATTTATTGGGGTGGGTCAAAAGGGCAAAAACCAGGGACACATTAAACATTGCTTGTATAATCTTGGAAAGCTGCTAGAATAAAATGCTGTGTTACCACCATACATTTTACTGCCAAGGTTCCTGTGCAAAAGAGTCAGAACAACCTACCACTATGCCAAATCACCTGCTTTGTGAAAGAAAAATTCTGTGTTACCACCATACATTTTACTGCCAAGGTCCCTGTGCAAAACAGTCAAGAGCAACATACCACTATGCCAAATCAGTTGCTTTGTGAAAGAGAGGAAGACTGAAACTTAAATGGCTATCATTTAATGAATTCAGTTCTCACCATAGCTGTCAACCTCTTAGCACAAAACACCTGGACAAACCCAGTAATGAGGGAATACAGCCCTCAAACATATTCAGTGAATTCAGTTCTTGCCATAGCTGTCAAACTTAGCACAAAAAACCTGGACAAAGCCAATAACAGGGCATTACAGTCCCAAAAATAAGGACACATTTCAAATAGTCATCTTATAAACTTAAAAAATTGCTATAATAAAAGGTTGTGTTACTATATATTTATTGCTAGAATAAAAAGTTGTTTTACTATGTATTTTCTGAAGAATATGAAGTCTGAAATTCAAATGCCTGTCAATTTTACTTCTGACGGAACAAAAACAATTTTCAGCAGAGGCCCAGGGAGAAATACTGTAGACACATGTCTTTATAAAATGGCAGGACACCAGAGCAAATTCACACAAACACAGGGATAAGATACAGACTCCATACAGAAGGCACCCCAGCCAAGAATCAAACCAGAAAACCTATAGCTGTGAGGCAACAATACTGCCACTGCACCATCAAATATGTAAGGAATTAAACATTCAGAAACCTGAAGTCTGAAATTCAAATGCCTGTCAATTTTATTTAACATTTGTTAATCAGGACAGTCTGACTTGGAACAAAAAAACAATTTTCAGCAGAGGCCCAGTAAGAAATAATGCAGACATGTCTTTGTAACATGGGAGGACACAAATGCAAACCCACACAAACACGGAGAGAATATACAGACCCCCACAAAGAAGGCACCCCAGCCAAGAATCAAACCTGAAAACCTGTAGCTGTGAGGCAACAATGCTACCACTGCACCATCAAATATCAAGCATTGCAATATTTACAAACCACAGATATTATGAGGAACAGATCAGATCAAATATGAGGCAAAAATTTGCAATTTTTTTACAAATGGTGGTGGGTAGGGAATTCAGGTCTTTAGCACCTGCATACAAGGTACAGGGTTCAAGCCTGAGGTATTCCCTACCACACCACCATGAGTCTAACCACCAGTATATTGCACCTGGGGCATTTACACACACACACACACACACACACACACACACACACACACAAACCATACATCCAAATCCCTGTCCACACACTTACCTGTAGTAAACCACCATACATCCTATGAAAACCTGTGCAAATCCAGACCCTGCCCGTTGCAAACTGCTGACGTTGCAGTCCGACCCCGATGCATTTTCTCAGCGAGTTCCAGGACAGTCTATTCTGGGAGCTCTGTTTTTCATGTTTCCCAGTCAAACTACATAGACTTCTGGGAGCTCTGTTCTTCATGTTTCCCAGTCAGGACTGCAGCTGAGACAATCTGCACATGCTCCAGACTGTCTCAGCAGCAGTCCGGACTAGTGCGCATGCGTGAAGTCCGCGATTTTTTAAATTTTTTTTTATTTCTTTTTCTTTATTTATTTTATAGTTGAGGGGGCTGCAGTCCGGCAGTCCAATAGCATGGGCCGCCCCTGCTAATAAGTGGTGGAAATGTAGAGAACAGCTGGTTGAAACACAAAAGGAGTTTGTGGTAGTTAATATGAGAATAGCTTTACTTGGAGACATGAATTGTAGTCTAAAAAAGGGATAAAAATTATGTTTAAAAAGTCTGTTTTAGAATAATGCGCACTATAGTTAGTAATAGAAAAGTTCTTTAACTTAGCCAAGGAAAAATAGATTAATATGGGAGGAACATATGAGTAAGAGAGATTTTATATATCATGGTCTGCACGTTAGTGATGTATAAAATAAAATTAAAAAAATATGTTTACTACTGGAATTAATTGATAAGAAAATGTTTGAATATCAGAATGTAATTAAATGATTTGAGCAGGCTTTCCTTAAATATGGGCCTCCACTGAAAATTGGCTTTGTTCCCGGTAAACGAATGTTAAATACATAAATAAGAGAAAGATATACCCTGAGATTTATTAACTATTGTGTAGTTTCCATTCTTAACCTATACAATATAAGCATGTAGGCATGATGAGTAGCAGTGCTAATCAAATATGCATGCTGCTCATCGTGCATAAACGTTTGAAACCACCACCTTTTTGTGGCCAGCAATAGTGTTCCTGGCCAGGGAAAGTGGCTGCAAGCATGAGCACAGAAAGCAAACAAAATGGTTTGCATATAGGCAAAGCTCAGATAGGAGCACACCCTGTAGTCCAGAAATGTTAAGGGCAAGTACATTGAAAGAATACCAAATTAACGGAAGTGAAAGCAGGATATTGTACAGAACAGTCAATGTTTTATGCTGCATAATCAATTAATATGAAAGGGGAAATGTGCAAAGTGTGCTCATATACTGCAAGTAAATGCACTGAAGTATCAAAGAAGCATTTCTTACATAAATCCAGCAATACTGATGTAATGATAAATAATATCAATGACGATACTGCAGTTATGCACATAAAAACTGACATGCTAACAAAGGATATGATACAGATATAAAGCTGTAGTGGTACAAAGGGGACTAAACATGTTATATACATGCTAATAAAATGCTGAGTTGAGATAACAGCAAGGACAGATGATACATTATGGCATAAATGTGTACACTGCAGTTATTGCATATGATATATATATATATATATGTGTGTGTGTGTGTGTGTGTGTGTGTGTGTGTGTGTGTGTGTGTGTGTGTGTGTGTGTGTGTTTGCATATATGTGTGTGTGTGTGTGTGTGTGTGTGTGTGTGTGTGTGTGTGTGTGTGTGTGTGTGTGTCTGCTGATATATATATATATATATATATATATATATATATATATATATATATATATATATATATATATATATTTAGGTCTACCTGAGATGGTCGACAAGCCATTTGATTGACTTTCATTTGGTCGACAATTCATTTGGTCGACAGGCAGATTTGCCCCCCTCCCCAATGTTGTGTGATCCAGGAGTTGATATATATAGTTAGGGGTTGTGGGGTGTGGGGGGCAAAGCCCCCCAAATAACATGCTTGTCGACCAAATAAATTGTTGACCAAATGGTGGAAGTCGATCAAATGGCTTGTCGACCATCTTAGGTAGACTCATATATATATATATATATATATATATATATATATATATATATATATATATATATGCATATGCATATATAGGGAATTTTGGTATGCAAGTCATTATCACTGCTGTTCTCTACATCAGCATGTGTACATGGCTCCTATAGCTGTAATGTCAGGTACATCAGAAATGAACATGTTGGGGGTGTGTGGCTAGGATGCTGAACTGATAGCTGCACTTCATTTCAGCTCTCTTACCTCAATACAATTCCTGACAGGAATTTTACAAAATAATATTTAATTTGAAGAAATTTTTATTACTAACTTATTTCTAATAACTCTGAGCATCTATAAGAAAAATTTTATTGTCAGAACTTGAATAATTCCTGTGAAATTAATTACTGGAAAATCAGCACCAATATCAGCTTTACAGCATGAGTCATCTAAGGAATCCAGCACAAGACTCTTCTCTCAAAAAAGACCTGCAGTCTCTCATTACAAATATACAGGAACTTACAATAAAAATCGACAAGATGGACAATAAAATAGATACTTTTAAAGAAAAGTGCTCACAACAACTGGAACAGCTTCAAGAAATGTTTACACAGCAGAAAGGACAGATATCACTTATTGAACAGTCATTAAGTGACATTGACACTAGAGTCCAAATAGAAGAACAACAAACTGAATTCTTACTTCAACAGAATACATATTTACTAGAAAAGCTTGATGATATGGAAAACCGAACAAGAAGAAATAATATTAGAATATATGGTCTACCAGAAAAATCTGAAGGGGACAATATGATAAACTTTCTTACCACCTGGATACCAGATGTAACAAAAATACCTGAAGCTCTTTCATATGGTATAGAACGGGCATAGATCACTAGCAGCTTCTGGAAATGCTTCTTCTCCGGTAAGAACAAGCCGAGATCTATAATTGTGAGACTTTTTCTACACAAGATAAAGATCTTATATTAAGAAATGCTTGGGCAAATTCTCCCATCAAATACAATGATTCATTAATAAGATTTGACAATGATTATTCTACAAAGGTGGTTTCAAAAGAAAAGAATTTCTACCAATAAAAAACCTTGAAGAAAAAGCAACTGAAAGTCCATCTTTTATTTCCAGCAAGACTGAAAGTTTTCTACCAAATGGAATAAAAATCTTTGAAACAGTAGATTCAGCAATAAAATACCTTACCAACAACAACATCCTAACACATGAAGAATCTATGGACTGGACAATAAGTACACGAAGAGAAATGCTGAAGTAAATAATTGGAAAACTGTTGAGCAAAATAAAAAAAACTAAAGGACAAATAATCTTACATATGTTATATTCTGTAAAAATCTAAATAATAATACTAACAACAAAAGAAAAGTTCTTACTGTCTTCAAGTTACACCAAAACAGGTACTGTTTTCAATTATATTTTAAATGTCAAAATTAGCATAAATGTAAATACATTTATCTCAAATCACATCAATATACTAAGCATAATTTAAACATTACTCTATTTTTCATTATTATCCATCTATTATTTTCATATTCTTAATCAGAGTAATCAATGCATAATAATGTTCCCAAATAGTTTATTTATTTATTTATTTATTTATTTTCTCTCTTTGTGTTTTGTTGTTTTATTTTCTCTTCTTTTTATTAAATCTTCATTAACTTATAATACTTTAATCAGTATATGGTTATATTGCTTAATAGGTATAGTAATGGCTGCTATATAACTTATTATTAGTTACATCCCTGATAGTATTACTTTTTATAAGTTAAAAGTGTCCCTGTTTGGATAAACGCTAATGCTGGGCAGAAATGTGTTGCTTTTGAAATGAAGTATTTCAGTTAGGATGTATCATAAGACTACTTTAAATAATCTTAAAAGATGTTCTGCCTTTGACCCATATGCACATACTGATATAGTCCAGTGAAAAAATATGTTTTAAGTGATATTTTGAGGCTATAAGTCATGTGTGTTGTGGCTCCAGACATCCGGAGTTGAAAGATGCTTGTGACTAGCTTAGATATCCTGTTGTCTTTTCTTTTGCAGAGAAATAAGGCATAGCATGTTTAAAATGCAAAGTTTGACAGTTGTGAACACTACTCCATAAACTAGAGTGCTTGCGTGCACACTACATGAGTTTGTCACCAAATAAGAGGAGGGAAAAGAAAAAAGAAAAACACATACCTTTTCCCTGCTTGGTTCTCGAGACAATTTAACAGCCACAAACATCACTAGAAACTTGAGTTACTTATTGCTTGTCGCATTTACTTGTGTACGCCATCTCCTGACTCTTTCTAATTGACGTCTAGTCAGAAAATAAGCTAGGTTCACATTTAAAGAAACAGAAACCTAAATTCCTTCTAAGGAAACATAAATAATATAAAAGGTTCATATAAATATACACAGATATTTATTTTTGAAGCACTTTCAGTTTATGGCTACTGATGTCTTCTAGCACCTTGGTAGATAAGGACATATATCTGCTTGTCTTTCTATCAGTTTAGATTTCCAGACATTTTAGCTATCCCTTACTATGTTTTATACAGCAGAGTTTAAAAAACAGAAATTAATCATCAGCAAATAAAATCACTGCTGTTTTACAAATTCTCTAAAGAAACTAGTAAATGTCAAGCAACTGACAGGTTTGTTTTGGGGAGGTTGCCATTTCCCACGCTGGTGCTCCTGCAGAATACTACTGATGTCCTGCTGCCAAGGTATGCCCTCGGGTGGGCAGGTGGAATGCAACAAGAAGGTTGGATGTGCATTTGGCAAATCAAACATTTAGATGGCGTTATGGTATACTAGATGGAGAAAGTGGAAGCAATGATTGTATAGGCAACTATAATGAGTAACATAACAACAGTGGATTTGACCCGTGTGTCAATTATACAATGTTTATATCCCATGTGGCTTTGGGCTTTGTCAAGCATCTGTGTTCTACACACATATTGTGTTGGATCTGATTTGAGTGGAAGGGGAAAGGCTTAGCCCACACCTAATTTGTTACTGGGTTGCCATGCATTATGGGCATGCATTGTGGCAGGTACTCAACGGGCTATCCATCCTTAGATGGCTCATGCTGTTCCGTTTGCTCATCTGAATGGTGACTGCGGCTGTGCTCTTCTTGTTATGTTGCCTGGCTGTGGCTTCACCCTTCTTATAATATTGTCTGGCTTTTACATTATCAAGAATGACACAATACTAGTGTATGCGGGTATATCATGTTACTGTTAGTGTGGACAAGGATGCTTGACAATGCAACTATGATTCTTGGACCTTTCTGCAGACGGGTGTGTTGTCTGGCAGTTGAGAGCCTGGTTGTTCCTGATCAGCGGACCTGTATTTTTGTGTTTCAATGTGACTGCATGAAAGGATGCCAGTATTGGTCTGCAAGTTTGGTGGGTAGTAGATTCGTTGGGGATTGATTTGAGGAGACACTTGTATTATGGCTGGGGCACTTGACATTTGATAAATGTATCCTCTCAATGATGCGTTCTGTCTGGTCATTGGCTGTAAAACAGCTTTTCTGAGAAATATTGTTGTGGTGCCAGTTAATGATTTGGATTAAATGTTTCTATATACAGTCGTGAAGCAATTGCCAGGATAAAATGGTACTCTTGCAGTGCATGGATCATCGTGGCTGTCCTCCGATGTTGGAGGAAAAACAAGCTTCTTGGACACCTTTTGGCGTGGTAAAGGTGTTACCCCATGGTTTGAATCGTTTTGTCTCTTTGCTGCAAAATGGGTTGGGAATTTTGGCCTGTAATATTTTCGTACATGGTGGTTTGAATCTTGGCAGCTTCCATTGTTTTGATGTGTTCTCCAGTATACTTTTGTTCAGTCATAGGATTGAATTACTGGTGTTGAGTAGGTCAGGATTGTATCTCCAGCACTTGTTGTCAGCAGATAGACTCACTGGTTGGGTGTCAGTCTAAGCTGTGGGAGTTGATGTGTGATATACATAGATGTTTGCTTTGAGGGTGTGGTCAAGTGCTGCAGTTTTACCTCTGTACTGTGTCAGTTTTCATTGTGCAGGGTCCCTCTGAGGGTTGATGGAAGTGTTGGCAACAAGACACTCAATCAGGTAACAACATTATGAGTGGTCTCTTGGATAAGGGAGCTGTCTAAATTGTGATCTTGTTGTCTCCAGCCATGGGAATTGTCATTGAAAAGCTGAAAAATGCAATCAGAGGAACATATTTAATGTCTACTAAAGAAATATTAATATACTTATACATTGTATCGCATTTCAGTTTATGTTAAACATGAAATATGATGTGGTTTCAGAACTATTCATGTTTTATTCCAATATGACTTTGCAAATATTAATTTAAACACTGGTTTCGGACTTGAGTAGTCTAAAACAATTGCACAACAATGGTACTGTATTATACAGTAATGTCAGTAAATAGTTTTCAACAGATGTATGAAATATACAGTTATAGATTTTAACATGATGTTTATTAATACCCTAAATTATTTTGAAATGATACTACCTTAATCTAAATATTTGTACCTTTTTGAAACCTGCTTAGAAGTATTATTGAATTACAATAAGATGAGTAAAGAATATATGTATATATTTTAGCTGATTAGATTATCTTAATATATTATTCAATTATCTTTATTTAAAACTAAGAGGATAAGAGAAACTGATCCAAATATTATTTGTGAGGGTAGAAAGTTTGTTTGGTTAGATTCACTAACCAAACGAAGAGGTATATTACCTCATAGCAATAGGGAATGGTTTTTAAGGTTAAGAATTACAAGTTTGGAAGTTCTTTGTTTTTTTTTTATTCTATCACTTTGGTGTCACTCAGAAACATGCAAAAATCATACAAGAAAACTTTTTGAATTCTGTATCCAAGATGGATCTAAGAATAAACAATATTTACATAAACTTACAC
This sequence comes from Protopterus annectens, assembly GCF_019279795.1. Taxonomy (NCBI): domain Eukaryota; kingdom Metazoa; phylum Chordata; order Ceratodontiformes; family Protopteridae; genus Protopterus; species Protopterus annectens. The sequence goes on along the minus strand of NC_056743.1, from coordinate 1,801,402,875 downwards.
ATAAAACAAACTCAAAACTAGGAAATGAAATGTTTATCCATAAATGTTAATGGTCTAAATAATAATAATAAAAGGAGAAGCCTATTCAAGTACATAAACTTACATAAACCACAAATAGTCTTTTTACAAGAGACACACTTATTAGATAGAGATATAAACAACTTAAATATTAATAATTACACAGTACTAATAAACTCTCAATACAAAACAAAAAAAGAGGAGTAGCTATACTAATTCATAACTCAACTATAACACCTAAAATAATTTCTACTCATCAAGTTACATCAGGTATGTTTTGTCTAGTTTCAATAGAGTTAAATAAGAGAATCTATACGTTAGTAAATCTATATTGGATCCCAGGACTAGGATTAAAAACAGTTAAACAGCATTTTGAAGAGATAATTCATTTAACTAAGGGCAGCCTGATATTGGCAGGAGACTTCAACTGTATAATGAATGAAAAAGATACAGATTCTAAATCCAAAAGAAGAAAACAACCCATCTCTAAAGCACTATCAAAATTTATAGATACATTGTATTTAAAAGATATAAATGAATTTGCAGAACCAGACTCACTAATCTTCACATTTTATTCTCATAGATATAAAACTAACTCTAGAATTGATAGAATATATGTTGCCAATGACCTAATAACAAAAATTGACAAAGTCAAAATCATAAATTGTCCTTTATCTGATCATAATGCCATAGTCTTTGAGATAGAGCTTACACCATTTTATTCAAATCCCATTACTAGGATACCTTCCTATATCACAAAATTGAGAGATTTCAAAGAATTTTATGAAGAAACAATCAAAAACTTTCTAGAAATAAATTACACAGAAGATATTTCAGAAATATATGTCTGGGATTCATTAAAAGCAGTTACATATGGGAAGATATTATCCTGGTACATAAATAAAAGGAAGTTATGGAATAAAGATATGCTAGACTTACAAAACAAAGCAGATAAATTGAAACTGGAAATACAAAAGGGTAATGCTACTCAAGTTCAAGAACTTACACAAATCAATAAGAAGTATACAGAATTGCTACACCATAAGATTATGATTAACTTAGAAAAGATAAAAATAAACTCATACTGTACTAATTCAGCACACCTGAGATACTTAACTAATAGAACAAAAAAAATAATTAAATCTAAGCAAATAAAAGAAATATTTATTCCCAATACTAACAAAAGAGTTACGGAACTAAATGATATTTTAGAAGCATTCAGACTCCAATTTAACATTGATAATTCCATAAATACTCAAGATACACCTACTAAGGATATAAAAAAATACTTGGAAAACAATATTCATATTAAATTAACACAAGAACAAATAGACATTATAAACAAACCAATCAATATGACAGAATTAAAATCACAAATTAAAAGCTCAAGACAAATAAAGCACCTGGCCCAGACAATATGCTACCAGAAATGTATATATTAATACCCAATCAAGCCATATCTTTATTATTAAAAGTATATGATATAGCCAATAAAGATTTGAATATACCACCCTCTTGGAAATATTCATTGATATCCCCAATTATCAAACCAGATAAAGATGAGAAACAGTGTTCCTCATATAGGCCAATATCATTACTCAATATAGACTACAAGATGTTTATGGCTATATACGCAGATAGGATCAAACACTTTCTTCCTTTCTTAATTCACAAAGATCAAACAGGTTTTATTAAAGGAAGAAATACTTCAGATAATATTAAAAGAATACTAACATTAATAGATTATAGCAAACATAAAGTCCTAAATTTAAATGTAATCTCATTAGATATTAATAAAGCTTTTGATTCAGTTAATTGGAACTTTCTTTCACTAGTTTTAAAAGAATATAACTTTCCTTCTAATTTTAATAATCTTATCCAAATATTATATGAAAAATCTACTGCATATGTTAAACTGGGATCATATAGATCAGGCCCTATAACAATAAAAAAGGGAACTAAACAAGGTTGCCCTTTATGACCATTGTTATTTGCATTACTCATAGAACCCTTTGCAAATCAAATCAGATCAAACAATAACATAAAGGGCATATGTATTAATAAAATGTTAAACCTTAAAATCCAACTCTTTGCTGATGACATACTATTAACTCTCTCAGATGCAAATGAGTCTTTGAATGCTCTATTTAACTCCATGAATAAATTTCAAAACATTTCAGGATTAAAATTTAATGAAAACAAAACTAAAATTATGCCCTGTAATTGTAAAAAAAAAATAATATAAACAAAAGATTTTCTAAATATATAGTAACAGAAAGTAAATTATTATATCTGGGAATAAATCTACTCAATGAATTAACAGATTCTCTAATATTTAACTATAATAAAATACTAGACAAAATAGAACAAACAATTGGTTACTGGAATAAATATATCTTTTCAACAGCAGACAGATTATATCTTATTAAAATAATCATATTTCCCAAAATATTATACTTAATACAAAATTTTTCATTGCCACCTCCCAAATATATTATTCAAAGATACAATAAACTAATTTTAAATTTTCTATGGTTTCCAAATAAACCCCGTATAGCCTTAAATAAACATTTGTCAGATTGGGAAGATGGTGGAATTAATTTACTGGATATTGATTTATATATTACCTCATCTGTTATTAAAAACATAACACTATGGTTAAATAATTCATACGCACCTATATGGAAACAAGCCCATGAGCAGATTTACATAGAAATCAATTATAATCACATACAAGACAACTTAACAGTAATACCATCACCCCTTATATGGATGTTAAAAGATTATTTTTAGGGAAAAGGAATAATATTAATAAATTGCCATCAAACTATGTAAGTTCTACACTTTCAGTGTTCAGAACATATATAAACAAAATACCAAATATTAATTCTTGGATTTTTCTTATTTTCCTATAGCTTTTACACCAAATATTCTAGATACATTCCAAATATCTAAAATAAATATACTTAAAGAAGAAACATTACTCTTTTGGCATCAACTTATAGAGAAAGGGAAAATTCTAACAAAGGAACAGATAATTTATAATTATAATATAAATAAAGACAATTGGCTGTTTTACAAAATCTAAGGCATTTTCTTATAAATAAAATAGAACAAATGCAACCTTCAGTTAGACATGAAGCTCCAAAACTCATTGAATACCTTATTCTTATCACAAAACAGCCTTATCAGGGTACAGGTTATTTGTCTAATATCTATAAAATTGTTAAAAACAAAAACTATCATGAAAAATCATACTGGGATTATTATACTTTAATAAACAACAATCCTCCAGTTGAAGAAGAAAAAGTAATATTCTAAAATCTACCAAATTTTCTACATTATCAAAATACTGGCAATTATTCACTTGGAGATATCTACACAGAAGTTTCTATACACCACATAGGTTAGCCAAAATGTATTCTATTGAAGATCAATGTTGGAGATGCCATATCAAGATAAAAGCAGATTGGCAGCATGTTTTTATGAATGTATATGTCTCAATATGTACTGGAAATCCATTAATTATTTTTTCAGACTGTTTATAATGATAATTTTCAATTAACAAAGTCTTTAATTTTATTCAACTCTCCTATTCCAAACTGTGTACCAAAAAGACATTAAAATCCTATGGTCACTATTGGCAATTTCACGTAAAATCATAACTATACACTGGAAAAATGAGGCTTCCTACGTTCAAGGAATTTGAGACTTTAACAACAACAGTTGCTCACATGGAAATATTAACAGTGAAGAACAGAACTAAAAGATCTACTTCTTACTATTACTCTTGGATGAAAGTACTGGAAATACTTGAAAATATCGAAGAAGATATATCATCTTATGTTTCTAACTCTATATAATATAGAATTTCAATGTTATTTGCATAGACACCAATGTAAATAGTTATATAATGGTTTGAAGTTAGTAATGTTTTAGAATTGTAAATATGTTATTTATCTTTATTTCATGTAATGTTTAAGACATCTTATTTGAAATAATAAAAAAAATATTTAGTGAAAAAAAAGAAATGAACATGTTTTTACAAAGAAAGATTAGTGGCACCCACAGGAGAGTGGTTTATAACCTATGAACATGTAATAGACAAATAAGTGTTGTATAGTCATGTCAATGCTAAATGTAATCTCATAACACAAAACATGCATAAGTGACAAATGACAGCACAGATCGGATGATGTCATAATTTCAAGTCATTCATTGCTGATATGCATACATCTCAGACATCGTTATACTGGACATGCTCACATAAAATTACTGGGAACAGTAACACAACAGCAATTCAACAGCAGCAACACACCATAAAGTGTTGTAACAGAGCACCAATAACAGTTTTAGATGGTCTGACAGTATGCTATACAGTAATAACCATTTATAGAATCCCATATCTGCCATTAAGCTGTATAGAGTGATGAAAACAATGACAGTAATAAAGAAATGCCTGGATGAAGACATGCAATATATATCATAATTATCTTCCAAATAGGTAATGCTTGTGAGCAATGAATAGCATAATAATCATTTGCATCATGTTATTTTTGAACACATACCAGGACAGATATCAGAGAGAAGCAAAACGATCATGGATGCCATAGAAATACTCATATCGGTCACGTCATGAAGAACAGAGTGCCTGTAATCACAACTATGCAGGTAAAAGCTGCACTCTCTAAAGCCAAAAACACAGCATCCATGGGACCGGACAACATCCCAGGCTGCGTTTTACATAAACTTCAGAACGAACTGGCTCCCCACTTAAGCACCATGTTCAATAATAGCCTCACATCAGGCTTTGTGCCCACTGAATGGCACACAGCAACAGTTATCCCACTCCACAAAGGGGGAGCCACCACTGATCCCGGGAACTATCAACCTGTTAGCCTGATGAGTCTGGTCTGCAAGGCCATGGAACGTATCATCATGGAACTCATTAACAAAGACATTGGTAATCTCCAAACTCTGGATCCCACCCAGTTCTGGTTTGTGAAGGGCAGATCATGCCTCCTGAACCTGATCGACTTCTTTGTGGCAGTCACCAAAGCTGTAGATGAGGGTAAGGTGGTTCACACAGCCTATCTTGACCTCGCCAAGGCTTTCGACACCCTTCCCCATTGTGGAATTATAGCTAAACTCACTAAACTAGGTATAAATCCCTATGTTTAAAGATGGGTTGTGAACTGGCTCACTGACAGAACCCATATTGTAAAAGTTGCAGACTCCAAATCTGACCTCAAAGCAGTGACAAGTGGAGTACCACAGGGTTCTGTCCTGGGACCGCTCCTGTTTGGTATCTAGTTCTCTGAAGTACAGGCTAACACAGAATGTCTCTGGCTAACAAAGTTCACAGATGACTGCAAACTAGGAGCCATAGTCAAGTCCCCAAATGATGTGGACATCCTACAGAAGGGCCTTGCTGAGACAGATGCCTGGTGTCAGAGCCATGGCCTCAAGCTCAATGCCAAAAAGTGCAGTGTCATCCCCTTTGGTAAAAACTCTGTACCCATGAACTACCACATAGGCAGCAATCTACCTAACTCTGAATGTGTGATGAGACCTTGGGATCCAGGTGGACAGTAGTCTCTCCTTTGATAGTCACATCACCACAGTAGTCAGGAAGTCCTTCTACGTGGCACACCTCATCATAAAATGGTTCTCATCCAGGAAAATATAGGTCATTGTTCCTCTCTACTTGACACTCATTTGACCCCTTTTGGAATGTACCTCACAAGACATCTGCAGCAGCTGGAAAGGCCATAGAAGTACCTCACAAAGAGGATTACTGGCCTCAAACAAATGCCCTACACTGACTGTCTCAAAAAACTCCAGCTTTACTGCCTAGCATATCGCCTACTCTGAGGTGATCTCTGCCTAACATATAAAGCTATGTCAAACCCAGAGCTGTTGGACATGCTACACCTAAAGAAATCCCAATCCCTCCAAGCTACATGCTCCAGGGACCTAAATCTTGTCACCACAATAAACAGGACAAGCTGGAGCGATAGATTTCTGTCCCAGAGACTTCCAATCCTCTGGAACAGGCTACCCATCTATGTCAAGCAAAGTTCTTCATTAGCAGTCTTCAAGAAAAATCTTGATGAGTGGATGGGAAATAGGAAATACACCCTTCAGGATCACTTCTGTGTTTCTGCTCAACAGTGGCACAGGAAAATAACTTTCATGGTTGGTGTAAGCCAGGGAACCTTGTTGGCTAGGCTTATGTAGGCCCTTGGGCCGATAGCCTAGTACCTACCTACCTATGAACCTATGAACCTATGAACACACTTGAAGGGCTTACAGCACTTTCTTGTCATAAAGGTGGAAACTCTGACTTGTAGAACAAGGCCTGAAAAAAGGTGGTCCTCTGAGTGTGCCATAACTATTTTCTGTATTAACCCACTGCTGACTGGCAGATGGATGATACTAGATTCAAACCCCTACCTATTATAGCAGGCTCTCTCCAGACCTCAGTATTGCTTGCATGTGCCATGTCAGGCAGCAATGAAGGCTGTCACAAATAACTGAATTAAATTTGTGTATTAAGAAAGGAGTTATGAATATAATATAAATTATCAGATTTAATCAGAATGCTGGAAAGGAGCTACACATGGTACTGTCCACACAACAGTCAGCAGCATGATGTCAATGCTTCTTTAACAAGAAAGCTGTTTGCATCATGTGTTATACACACTGTCCCAGAAATGAACTACAATCTTTCTATGTTGGTATGCTATACAAGCCAATATTCAATGCACGTGTCACAGGAGCAGTCCTAGCATGACATGCCCTAAATAACCATTTAATTGTCATGCATTTACAACCTGTGATTGTATGTCAATGTCTAACAACCACAGTAACTCCGCACATATGGCAAGTGCAACGGCCCAAAACAGAACCAAACACAAAGCAACAAAAGGCCAGCACTCATGAGAGAGGTAATAACTGACTTCTATTGTTATTAAAGTCAGTAAGCAATGAGCAGTAAGCAGTCAATAGACCGGTTTCGACCGCAAGCCTTTATAAATGTATAACACAAACTGCAAACTAATTATATTTAAATAGTAAAAGATCATTGTCAGCAGATATATGCCCACCAATCAATTTTCAGTATTATAAATGTTCATTTAGACCAAGTGAAAAAAGACCACCCAGTCTAACTATCCAAGTTTTTTTCTTTTTTGTTTAAAATATTGTGCCATCCAACCTTAAAGTTTCTATTCCCATGTACCTTATCTATAATAATAAATTTAAATTGGGCAGTAAAATGTTTGATAGTATGTTTATATAATGCATTAGTGCTAATCTTATTCCTAATGTTACTAAGGTGTTCTGAAATGTGTAATCTAATTTTTTTAATTTATTTTATTTATTTTATTTTACATTTGTTAACCGGGAGAGTCCGACTGGACGCAGGTCCATTTTCAGTGGAGGTCCGGGGAGAAAAGCTCCAAGTTAGTTAATTTACAAGTTGGTTAAATCATTTGGTACAGATGTAATAAGCATCAATAGAGGTTAATATCAAAGTTACAAGTTGTCAGTGTGATTCTATGCAGCAAATAGTCATACACACTTAAATATCACATAATACATAGGTCACATAAAAATGATTGCTAGATTTTTAGTCTACACAATAGGTTATAAGTAGGCAGTCATACAAAAAGTAATATTTTTTTCCCTAGTAGGTAGAGCATCAAAAGAGTAGGTGTTTGCTAGGAAAAAGTTCTAGAGTTGGTTGTTTAATTGTTAGGATACATTTTGAGAGATAGATAGTCTTAGATTAGGAGGTTACTGTTTATTAGGATTCAGTTTTGTAAGGAAGAATTCTTCATTCATATGACCAGTAGAGGTTAATTCTATAAGGAACTTTACACTGCTTTGCAGGATTAAATATATATTGGTGGGGATCTTAGTGATTTGCCATGGTCTGGATTAACCTGGGGAGTAGAAAGAGCATAACCAATTATTAGTATTTTTTAGAAGGTGCTTAAATTGTTTAGGAGAGGTTGTAGAGTTTATGTGGTTTGGAAGTGTATTCCAGGCCTGGGCTACTGAGCAGGCAAATAGGGATTTACCTTCTTCGTTTTTGTATCTGATTATTTTTATTAGATTTTTGGTTGCTAGATCTTAGTTCTCTAGAGGTTCTGTAAGGCTCAATAATGCCCAGAAGGTCTTGAAGTCTGACCAACATAGGACGCTGAACATGTACATGCAGCTAAATATACAACCCAATCAGTGCTACAATTAGCAAAAATCCTAACATTAAATACATGAGATGTATTTTTACTAGTGAATTCCTTCGTCTGACAAATATATTTGCAAAAAGTAACCAAAAAACACACAACCTCAAACAGGAAAAAGTTAAATATTGGTGCTATTCTCCAGTAACAATAAAGACTTTCCTCTTCTGTAGAACGTAAAACCAGTAGTTCTGTTAAACCAAAGTCCAAAAGTCCACCAGGCCACCAGGTTAATATTTACAAAGCATCAGTTTATTCCAAATAAAAATTCAACATATTAAGCGCTTTCATCTCCCATATGGAGACTTCATCAGAATCTGTTGTACATACACATCCTCAGTTTAAATACATCTTGGTAAAACCATTAGTTAATTGATCTTAGGTTCTGATAGGCTGGCCATTTATTGTTACAAACTGCTGTTGAGGTGATTCTAAGACAAACCATTATTGTTTCTATAAAACACATTGCACTGGTATATTGTTGAAAAATGTAATAAAAAGTTCATAGAACATTTCAAAGTATTTGTTTCTTGCAACTTATGTAAATAATGCAATTTAAATTAAAATTGAAATTAAATAAATACATAATACTTGCTAAGTGCATATCAAAAACCATATAAAATCACTAAAAGGTATATAAAAACATTTTTTGTTCCTGTACCTATTTTTATATTGTAAAACTGTATGCTAAAATATGCAATAAAGTTAATAAAATATGTTAAAATATGTACATATTCTATAAAACTGTACCAGGGTGTGTTTACATGGGGCTCAAAACCATAACCATCTATTGGTGTCTCTTTGGGTCATCAGCGAAAATCTTGAGGGCTGGGTTAATGGATATGTGGTCTTTTAATCCATAATTCCAACATGCATCTAACCTTAGTTGCCAAACCATCTCTCTAAATTCGAGTTTGGTTTCCCAGTCCCCACCTCTCTCTTGCTTAGCCACCTCTTCCAAGATCCAAAATTTAAAATCTGCATCTCTACATATACGGGTGTGTCTAAATAGTGCATTGTTGTCATTCATTTTAGTAATATCTCTATTATGTTCATATATGTGTGCCCTTAAGTTACGTTCAGTTTTCCCTGTGTAATATTTCCAACATTTCTTACAATAGCACAAGTATACCACCCTTTTGGTATAACAACTATAGTATTTGTTTCCATTTAATTTCAGATTAATACTTGGAAGTTCAAGTTCTTTGGTGTCTGCCATAAAAACACATTGTGCACACCTACCACATTTAAAAGTACCATATTTACTACATGCTCCACTCAAAATATTTTTCTTTTTTTCAAATATATTTTTCAAATTTCTATTTTTCCTAAAAGCATATCTAAGTGGTTGTTGAAAGACATCTGTCTTAGTAGGCATTTTGTTAAACATTTCCCATTCATCATTAATACATTTTTTTATCCATCCAATCCCATTAAAATGTGTCAAAACCAAAAAAGGAAGTTTTTCTTCTTTATTTTCTCTAGTACTAGGCCTATTTTCCACCTCAATAATACCTATATTCATTAGTAAGGGTTTGTATAATGTGTCCAATTTATCTAAAACAACTTTTTTATTAGACTCAATCATATAGTCGGGGTATCCCCTTTCCTTAAACATATTGTGTAATGTCTCCATTTCTTCCATTAGATCTATTTTATCAGAAGTCATTCTGGCTACTCTAATCATTTGTCCTTTTATTATATTCATTTTTGAATGGTAGGGATGGTCACTCTTGAAGTGTAAATAAGAGTTCAAGTAACATTCCTTCCTGAAAATTCTGGATTTAAATTTTTTATTCACTCTACCTTTTGTCAGTTTCACATCCAGATAATGTATTTCTTCTAAACCTAAATCATAAGTAAACTCAAGGAATTCTGTACTCTGATTAATATACATAATAAATTCTTTAATTCCATCTTCAGGTCCATCCCATAAAATAAAAATATCATCCAAAAATCTATAATATCCCACAATGTATCTGTAAAAAGTAGAACTGAAGACAAATTGTTTCTCCCAGAATAACATAATTATATTTGTATAAATAGGGGCACAGGCTGATCCCATGGCCACCCCGTCTGTTTGATGGTATAAGTCTCCTTGAAAATAAATATGGTTGTATTCAGTACAAGCTCCATATTTTCCATTACTAACTTAAAGTCATCAGGTGTCAAAATCTTCATCTCCACTACAATTTTTTCAAACCATTCTAACCCTATTTGATGTGGAATGATTGAAAATAAATCTCTCACATCAACTGTCAGAAAGGTGAAACCATCCCTATATTGGGTAGCACCAATTTTGGATAAAAAAAATCCCATGAATCTATTAAAATGTGTGGAAATTTCTTGTAGAATTCTTTTAGTTTAATGTCCACAAAAATTGCCAGTGGTTGTGTCTTTGAACCTTGTGACGACACTATTGGTCTTAGGGGTGGGCTTTCTTTGTCCTTGTGCACCTTGGGAATGCCAAATATTGCTGGGATAACTGGTTTTGGTACTCTTAAAAAATTATATAGTTCGTTGTCAATGAGACCTTGTAGTAAATTGTCTTCTAAAATCATATCTATTTTTCTATAAGAAATGTTCACTTCATTTATAGATACTAGGCTATACCTACTATCTTTGTCTAATATATCACATATTCTCCTAGTGTAGTCCCACGTGTCCATCAGCACCATCCCTCCACCTTTGTCGGGTTTCATTATCCGCAGGTTAACATTATCCCTAAGTTGTTGTAGGGTGTGAGTTTCACTCTTAGTCAAATTGTGTACTATAGGTAAATGTTTTTTATAACCTTCCCTTATGGTACCCATAACACATCTTTCAAAGTTCAATATGTCCTGTTGTACGGGGGGATTAAAAGTACTAGCTTTCTTGAGAGTAGTTTTCTTGTATTTGGTATTCCTTTCTTTAAACATGTGAAATAAATTAAATTTCCTGGTAAATAACCTAATATCTAATAAAATTTCATCAATTCCAGTTTTTTTTAACTGGAACAAATGTAAAACCTTTTGTGAACAAATTAAAATGTTCTTGTTTCACCTCAACATCCGTATAATTGTAAATAAAAGAATTGTCTTTAGATGAAATAACTACCTTAGACCCAACATTTCTCTCTATATCATTTTTACAGACTTCCTCTAAACATTCGTGGGTCTTGGGAGTACAAATGTTTATTGTATCTCCCTGACACCCCCCTCCTCTGTGGTGGTACATAATGGTTCCTCATAACTGTTGCGTAGGACGGTTGTTGGTCTAAATTCCTTATCCTTTTGGACCTTCTCGGTCCCTCCTCTTCTAAAGGGATCCCATTATTAGTATTTTGGTCAACATGCTGGTTGTATGTATGTTTATATGCCTCATGGTAACCTTTGTATCCAAAAAACTCCATTTATTTTCCTTTATCATAACTTCCCTCTCTGTTTTGAAAATTCCTTCTAAAATTCCTGTTGTCACAAAAATATGATTTCCCATTCCTATAGTCATTCAGATCCCTATCTAATTTTCGTGTCTTCCTGAAATGACTCTTTGAAATCACATTGTCCACGTCGTGCATGGTCTTAAAATACATATTCTTGTATTCAACAACAGCAAATAAAAGATCAGCATTAATTTCCTCATTCAATTTATCTATAACATTTTTACATTCAAGCATAACTTCTTCGTTATTTTTTATCATTGCTCTAAGGATGGCCAGCCCACAGTCATTTAAAATATTCACAATTGTTTTAAAAAATTCAGAATTAAATACTGTATTATTAGGGAACTTATTGATTCTAAGTCCCTTAGGTACTATCTTATTGTCTATACACTTCTTTAGATACCAATTGTCCAAAGCTAAACTTTTGAATTTCGTTAAATACGGTTTCAAAGTCTTACATTTGTCCTTATACCCGATGTTGTGGGTTCGCATCTGCTCCTCCCTCAGTTTAAATGTCCCAAAAGAGTTATCAAGCCATTTGTTAAAGTCCACAATGGGGTATTCTCGTTCAAAGCTCTCCTTCTGCCTGGTGGTTCCTCCATTAACTCTTCACGACGCTCATATTTAGACCGGAAGTGTTCATTGTTAGTGTTCCCTGAATTTCCTGTATCTTTCTCACCTACGGGTGTATCGTAATTACGTTCCCCTGATGGTCTAGGTGAGCATTGCACACAGGGAATGTCATTTAAAGCTTTGGTGCCGTTGTTACTCACTTGTGAGTAACTTTGAATTAATTTAATTAATTCGCTAAGTAAACCACTACTCTCCATAGTGTTAGGAATCCACGGTACCGGAAAGGCACCAACCGCAGCAACTGGTAACCAAAAAACACACAACCTCAAACAGGAAATAGTAAAATATTGGTGCTATTCTCCAGTAACAATAAAATCTTTCCTCTTCTGTAGAACGTAAAACCAGTAGTTCTGTTAAACCAAAGTCCAAAAGTCCACCAGGCCACCAGGTTAATATTCAAAAAGTATCAGTTTATTCCAAATAAAAATTCAACAGATTAAACCCGACAAAGGTGGAGGGGTGGTGCTGATGGACACATGGGACTACACTAGGAGAATATGTGATATATTGGACAAAGATAGTAGGTATAGCCTAGTATCTAGAAATGAAGTGAACATTTCTTATAGAAAAATAGATATGCTTTTAGAAGACAATTTACTACAAGGTCTCATTGACAATGAACTATATACTTTTTTAAGAGTACCAAAACCAGTTATCCCAGCAATATTTGGCATTCCCAAGGTGCACAAGGACAAAGAAAGCCCACCCCTAAGACCAATAGTATCGTCACAAGGTTCAAAGACACAACCGCTGGCAATTTTTGTGGACATTGAACTAAAAGAATTCTACAAGAAATTTCCACACATTTTAATATATTCATGGGATTTTTTATCCAAAATTGGTGCTACCCAATATAGGGATGGTTTCACCTTTCTGACAGTGGGTGTGAGAGATTTATTTTCAGTCATTCCACATCAAATAGGGTTAAAATGGTTTGAAAAAATGATAGTGGAGATGAAGATTTTGACTGATGACTTTAAGTTAGTAATGGAAAATATGGAGCTTGTACTGAATACAACCATATTTATTTTCAAGGAGACTTATACCATCAAACAGACGGGGTGGCCATGGGATCAGCCTGTGCCCCTATTTATGCAAATATAATTATGTTATTCTGGGAGAAACAATTTGTCTTCAGTTCTACTTTTTACAGATACATTGTGGGATATTATAGATTTTTGGATGATATTTTTATTTTATGGGATGGACCTGAAGATGGAATTAAAGAATTTATTATGTATATTAATCAGAGTACAGAATTCCTTGAGTTTACTTATGATTTAGGTTTAGAAGAAATACATTATCTGGATGTGAAACTGACAAAAGGTAGAGTGAATAAAAAATTTAAATCCAGAATTTTCAGGAAGGAATGTTACTCGAACTCTTATTTACACTTCAAGAGTGACCATCCCTACCATTCAAAAATGAATATAATAAAAGGACAAATGATTAGAGTAGCCAGAATGACTTCTGACAAAATAGATCTAATGGAAGAAATGGAGACATTACACAATATGTTTAAGGAAAGGGGATACCCCGACTATATGATTGAGTCTAATAAAAAAGTTGTTTTAGATAAATTGGACACATTATACAAACCCTTACTAACGAATATAGATATTATTGAGGTGGAAAATAGGCCTAGTACTAGAGAAAATAAAGAAGAAAAACTTCCTTTTTTTGGTTTTGACACATTTTAATGGGATTGGATGGATAAAAAAATGTATTAATGATGCATGGGGAATGTTTAACAAAATGCCTACTAAGACAGACAACAACCACTTAGATATGCTTTTAGGAAAAATAGAAATTTGAAAAATATATTTGAAAAAAAGAAAAATATTTTGAGTGGAGCATGTAGTAAATATGGTACTTTTAAATGTGGTAGGTGTGCACAATGTGTTTTTATGGCAGACACCAAAGAACTTGATCTTCCAAGTATTAATCTGAAATTAAATGGAAACAAATACTATAGTTGTTATACCAAACGGGTGGTATACTTGTGCTATTGTAAGAAATGTTGGAAATATTACATAGGGAAAACTGAACGTAACTTAAGGGCACGCATATATGAACATAATAGAGATATTACTAAAATGAATGACAACAATGCACTATTTAGACACACCCGTATATGTAGAGATGCAGATTTTAAATTTTGGATCTTGGAAGAGGTGGTTAAGCAAGAGAGAGGTGAGGACTGGGAAACCAAACTCGAATTTAGAGAGATGGTTTGGCAACTAAGTTTGGATGCATGTGGGAATTATGGATTAAATGACCACATATCCATTAACCCAGCCCTCAAGATTCTCGCTGATGACCCAGAGACACCAATAGATGGTTATGGTTTTGAGCCCCATGTAAACACACCCTGGTACAGTTTTATAGAATATGTACATACTTTAACATATTTTATTAACTTTATTGCATATTTTAGCATACAGTTTTACAATATAAAAATAGGTACAGGAACAAAAAATGTTTTTATATACCTTTTAGTGATTTTATATGGTTTTTGATATGCACTTAACAAGTATTACGTATTTATTTCATTTTAATTTCAATTTAAATTGCATTATTTACATAAGTTGTAAGAAACAAATACTTTGAAATGTTCTGACTATGAACCTTTTATTACATTTTTCAACAATATACCAGTGCAATAAGTGTTTTATAGAAACAATAATGGTTTGTCTTAAATCACCTCAACAGTAATTTGTAACAATAAATGGCCAGCCTATCAGAACCTAAGATCAATTAACTAATGGTTTTACCAAGATGTATTTAAACTGAGGATGTGTATGTACAACAGATTCTGATGAAGTCTCCATATGGGAGATGAAAGCGCTTAATCTGTTGAATTTTTATTTGGAATAAACTGATGCTTTGTAAATATTAACCTGATGGCTTGGTGGACTTTTGGACTTTGGTTTAACAGAACTAGTGGTTTTACGTTCTACAGAAGAGGAAAGCCTTTATTGTTACTGGAGAATAGCGCCAATATTTTACTTTTTCATGTTTGCAAAAAGAACAGTGGTCACATGGAAAGCATCCCACCAATATTCCATACATTGACAGGGTGAGATGGAGGCAGGGTTGGAAGTCGCGTATGACAGAAGAAAGATAACGGTGGCTCATAAAAATATGTAGCCAACAGATATACATAAAATAGTGCACCACTTAGCTAACAGATGGATTAAAAGCCTTGAAATTAGTCAAAAATCTTTCTCTGTATGGGAGCGTTAGTTCATCACACCACAAAGGAATTGCTATTTTACTAGATTTAAATAGCGCAACTGAAGCATAGGGCTGTAGGTATAGAAGAGATTACTAGGATATCAACCTGGAAGTAATTTTAAGCCTAACTGTTTCATCCCAATGTAATACCATGAAAATGCTAGTCAGTACCCAAGATTACATTTAGTGATGACTGCCTATGTCCAGGAGAGTTGTGGGTGCTATCCCCAGTAAGAATTTAAAGTAAGCTATCCACTCTTCCAGGGTTCTCTTGAACAGTGTCATAGAGGTGCTCTGTTTCACATGGATTAGTAGCCTGTTCCAAAGACATGGCTGTTGCTGGGAGAAAAATCTGTCCTCCAACATGTCCTATTTAAGTTGCATGCCATATTTAGGTCCTGGAATGGGTATCCCTAGTCCCATTTGATTTACTGATATGCAGCAAGCTCATTAGGGTTGGGTCTAGGATTGCTCTGTAAGCCAGGTATAAGTCTCACCTAAGACGTCTATACGACACAGAGTACAGTGACAGGGGTTTTAGTTAGTCTGTGTAAGGCACATGCTGGAACCCCTTGATCTTCTTTATTAGAAACCTTTGAGGTCTCTCCAGTTGCTACAGGTGCTTTGTATAGTACATGCCGAACAGGGCATTATACTCAATTATGGGCTGGATTAGTGCTTAGTATAGAGGGGTGATAACCTATTTACCTCTCAAGGTGATGTCTTTACTAATCAAGTGTGCTACATAGAAAGCCTTCCTTACTACAGTAGACATATGGTGGTCGAAGTTAAGGTTGCAGTTAACTTTTGATCCCAATTCCCTTACCACTTCATGGGTACTTAGGGTATTGTTTTTGATTATATAATGTGAAGGGACATTGCTTGTCTTGAGGGGAATGCTGATGCATTTCTTTGCATTCAGTTTGAGACGGTGACTAATACTCCACTCATTGGTTTGTGCGAGACTGTCCTAGAATATAATGACATAATTTGGGGATTCAGTAATTGCACCTAGTTTGCAGTCATCTGCAAACTTGGTCAGGCACAACCCCTTAGTTTTGACTTGAACTTCTGAGAAGTGTATACCAAAAGGTAGAGGGCTGAGCACTGATCCCTATGGCATCCTGCTGGTAACAGGTCTGCTGGTTAACTGGGGTCACCTACTTTGATAGTGTGTGTCCAGTTGTGAGCCAGTTGGCAACCCATTGTACAATGAAGGGAATTACATTCAGTTTGTTAAGTTTGTTGGTAATGCCTGAATGTGGGATTGTGTCAAAAGCCTTTGCCAAGTCGAGGTATGTTGTGTGCACATACTTGCCCTCGTCAATGGCCGTGGTCATATTTTCAAAAAAATACATCAGATATAACAGGCAGGATATGCCCCTGGCAAAGCCAAACCGGGTAGGATTCAGGGTTTGGAGATCGCCTCTGTATTTATTTGTGAGGTCCATAATGATACATTCCATGGCCTTACAGATAAGGCTGGTCAGGCTTATGGGTCTGTAATTCCCTGGGTCTGTTGATGAGCCGCCTTTGTGGGGGTGGGGGGTAACTGTTGCTGTTGTAACAAAGCCTGGTGTTAGGCTATGAAAAGGGTAATTAATGGTGATGTTAGTTCATATTTTAACATGTTAAAAAAACAGCTTGGGATGTTGTCTGGTCACAAAGAGGCTGTGTTTTTTTGCCTTGCACAAAGCTTTGAGGACCTGCTCTTCAGATATGTAGGTTGATAGTGAACCTTATGGGAAGGTTTGTGATAAGTTAGGAGGGACTAAGGGAAAGAAATTTTCACCAAACCTATCCACTAGCAGATTTTTTATCTCTGTGGGGTCAGTGTGTGTGATACTGTTGGTCACAAGTTATGTAAATGCTTGGGTCCTGGCTTTTAGGCTATGTACATAGATGCAAAAGGCTTTATGGTTATCCTTGGCTGTACTTGCTAAGTTTCTCTCAAAAGAGTCATTAGAGGATTTAACAAGTTGTCTTATTTGACTGTTGAGGCTGAGGAGGGTGATTTTCCATTGTTGGGGCCATGCCTTTGTTTTCTTGGACAGCAACATTTTGCATTTATTGTAAAATTTGTTGATGCTGGATGTCCATCATGGCAGCTTGTTTTTACTTGAGGCTCTAACTTTAATTTTTTCTGGTACAGCCAAGTTTATACACTTATGCAAGTGATTGTACAGGGCTTTAGTGCAACCTTTGGCATAGTTACCACTTCCAGCTTGGGGTGGGGCTTGGAATGCATTTTTACCTTCACCTAGGAGGTTATAGTTTGCTTTGGTGAAGTTTTTAAGCCTGATTTCACCCTTTGTGAGTTCTGGTGTTAATGTCAGCTCGAAGGTGACTGTTTTGTGGTCAGATTTAACTACTGAGTGTCCAACAGTTGCGACAATGCATCTGTTTGACATGTTAGTGAGGGCCAGCTTTAGAATGTTTGTTCCTCTTGTCGGGGTTTGATTAATTTGTTCCAGGGCATTTGAATTAATGTAGTCAAGGAACTTTTGTCCTAGCGAGTTGAGGCTACCATAGGTTTTGCAGTTGATGGTAGGATAATTGAAATCCCTCATAACCAGAGTGTTCAGTAAAATTTAGATTGTCTCCAGTTTCATTAAGTAGGCTTTGTGAGCTTCGTGACCCATGGAGGGGGATCTATAACAATCTATGACTTAAATGGGAGACTTATCCACCATAACCTGGACTTGGAGTAACTCAATGGAGTTGTCCAGTCTAAGTAGACGGGAGTTGAATTTATCTCTAATATAGATAGAAGCATCGACTCCTTTGGTTTTCGCATGTTCATTTTGCAGCCTAAAGGTGAAGAAAGCATTGTAGCCTTGCAAGACTGGGGTACTTTCTAAGGATTTGAACCAGATTTCTGTAACTTCACAGACATCTACATCTTCTAGTGATAGAAGTGCTTCCAGAGAGTGCAGTTTTTGGTTTAAACAGCTAGCATTTAGCAGCATGACCCTTATTTTGTTCTGGTTGGCTAATTTCACATTAGTAATGTTGTTTTTGAGACATTGCCTAAAAAAGACACTAGGGGGGAAGCAAAAACCTTTTCCAGCAGCTGAAAGTCTAACAGTATCAGGTGTAAACCATCTCTGGCAAAGCAGCAAGGTTTGTCGACCATGTCCCAGGCTGACAGAAACTGGATCCCCTTTGAATGACACCAAAAGCTAAGCCAGTTATTGAAATCAATCATTTTTTGTTTATACTGTGGCATCATTCTAGGTGAGGTTAGTATGCTGCTCAAGGTAGGGACATACCTGCCTGGGAAACATACTCAGAGACCTCAACCATTTCAATCTTCATATAGTCCAGTGAGGTGGTACATTTCAGATCATTCACACCAACATGAACTATGACAGAGTCATAATGGTACTTGTTGCTGAGAGACCTGAGTGCATGCGTGATCTGACAAATCCTGGCACCGGACAAGCAGCTGACCATGACTTTCTCCTTGTCCAAGCTGGTGAGTGGGACATCTGTGTGTCTCACTATTGAGTTTCCAATGACAAGAACATTTGTTTTTTGAGTGTTTCATCTTATGGGCTTGGTGGGTGAGACACTGGTATTGCTATGTGTCGTGGGTGCTGTGGGGACTGTGTTATTTGTAGCAGTCTTGGGCTATGGAGGTCTCTGGTGTTTAGGTAGGTTTTTTTGAGAGAACCTCCACATATGTAGATTTTTGTGTTTGATGCATACTATATGTATGAGTAATTGTACTATGTGCATATGTAATGGTGGGTGAGTTGATAACCTCATCTGTGTAACTGTTTTCAGTGTGAGAGCATGGATTCAAGATTCTTGCTGTAGATACATTTCTCACACTCTGTACTAGAGTGAGTTATTAGTAGGGGGTTGTCAGTGTACATGAGGTAGTTGCTACATTGCCTCAGGAGACCCAAGTCAACAAGGCTGGCAGAATTTTTATTTATTTTATTTTATTTTATTTTATTTTATTTTTGTTAACCGGGAAAGTCCGACTGGACACAGGTCCATTTTCAGCGGAGGCCCGGGGAGAAAAGCTCCATGATACAATACAATATTAGATGAAAACAGTACAAAGCAATTCTTAACATTTATAAGTAGTACAGAGGACCATTTACCTGGCGTGTGATAACTAGAAGAATATACAGTCAGTACTCTAGTAGAATATACAAGTAGTACAAATAATACAAATATATATAAATAATTTTTTTTTTTTTCCTTCAGAATATTAGTAAATATAAAGTTGTAATACATTTATGCTTTAGTGTAACTGAGAAGTAAATAAATGTCCATAGTGGCATAAAATAGGGTAAAGGTATAGGTAGGATGAGAGTAAGATAATCTCTGTTAGGTATTGTGTTAGTCTAGAAACAGATTAGAGTGTTTTTCAGGTAAGGGATATGGTACAGAATAGTACAAGTGTTGGAATGTTTACTGCTTATAGATGGATGAAATGTTAGGATGAATCTGTGGGATAGCAGTAGAGCTCAGTAAAGGAAAATGTTGTAGTGTAGCATAGTCAATGCAACTGGAGCATAGATGTTGCTACCCTGGGGTATAGCAAGAGCAGAGCCAGATGTTAGAATAGTAGGATTTCAAGAGGTGTTTGAAATGGCAAGAAGTAGTGCTGGTTATATTGTTTGGGAGTGAGTTCCAGGTTTGTGCTGTTGTGCAGGCAAAGAGAGATTTACCTGCTTCATTTTTATGTCTGATTACTTGAATGAGATTTTGGTTGCTAGATCTCAGGGCTCTAGTGGTGGTGTAGGGCTTAATTAGTTGTTGGAGGGCAGGTGTTTTTCAGGGTAGTAGTAGAGTTTATGTGCAACTATGGCTTGATTGAGTCTAAGTAGCTGAGGAAGTTCCAGCCACTTGAGTTGCATTAGGAAAGACAGTGATGGGATCTATTTGAGGAGTCTGTTGCAAATTTGGCAATTTTGTTGTAGCATGATTCCATTTTGTGAAGTTCGTCCGTGAAGGTTAGTTAAGATAGGGAAGCATAGAGAAGGATAGAGAGGAGATGGCTTCTTGCAATAGTGGCTTTGGTCTGAATAGTCATGAACTTTTTATTTCTATAGAGCAGACCCAGTTTTTGACCTTTTGATGGTTTGTGCTATATGGATATCATACTTTAGGTGGTTATCAATGTCAACTCCTAGTAGTTTGGTGTGGTTGGTTGGTGTGATTTGAGTATTGTTTTGGAGCATATAGTGAGGTTATAGTCAGAGTTGGATGATCTGCCAGGGTGAATAGTATTAGTTTGGTTTTCTTTGGGTTGAGAAGAAGTTGTATTTTAGTAAACCAGGTTTCAGCTAGGGTAAAGTTGTATTGGTGATGGTGTGTAGTTCCTTAATGCTGGTGGCAGCACAGGTTATGGTAGTGTCATCAGCATATTGAACTATTGTAGCAGTGGGTAGTGAAGAAGAAATGTCGTTAGTGAAGAGGGAGAATAGCAGTGGACCAAGGATTGATCCCTGAGGGACTCCTATGGACACTGGTAAGAGAGGGACAGCTTTTCTTGCCAGAGAACTGCTTGTTGGCGTTCTGATAAATAGCTGTTGAACCAGAGTATGGTGGAGGGCAAATATTGAGACTAGATAGAGTATTGAGGAGCAGATTGTGGTTAACCATGTCAAAGGCTTTTGATAAGTCGAGGAAGATGGAAGATACGAAAAGACCTTGGTTTCTAAAGTGATTGACTGTGTTGGTATAGGATAGAAGGGCAGTGGTTGTGCTGTGGGAGGGTCTGAAGCCATGTTGGGAGTTGGATAGTAGTTTATTTTGTTGAAGATATTGCATTAGTTGCAAGTGGACAACTCTTTCTAGAATTTTTGATAAGGGTGATAGTATGGCAATTGGACGATAGTTGGTTAGCTCTAAGGAGTTGCCACCTTTATGCAGAGGGACAATATGGGAGATTTTCCAGTGGGTGGGAACTTTGTGTTCTGAGATTGATCTATTAATAAGAATTGACACTGGGTAGGATATGGTGTCTGCTGCTATCTGAAGGAAATCAGCAGGGAGTTTATCGGCAGCTAGTGTAGTTGGTTTTAGCTTCCTAAGGAGGTTTGCAACCATTTTAGTGGACACTGGTTGTAGGGAAAAGGTAGAGAAATTATTTTTTGTATGATTGTTATATGTGATAGAAGATTGCATAGGGGTGTCATTATTTTTCTGGGTATTGGCTAGATTTTGAACTGTTTCTGTAAAGAATTTATTAAATTGAGTGGGAATGTCATCTTGGTTGTTTGGCAGTACAGGGGTGGGAGTGGATGCTTTTCCAGGGTGAAGTAGTCTATTAATGGAGGTCCAGAATTTATGTGGGTTATGGCTATATTTATCCTGTAGGTTTTTGTAATAGTTAGACTTGTCTAGTTTAGTTAGTCTCTTGGCTATATTACGTAGTTCTGTATATTTTGACCTTAGGATAGTGTTTGAATCTTTGTGGGAAGCTATCCAGAGTTTGTCCCTTTCTTTCATTATCTTTTTTGTCTCTTTGGTGAGCCATGGGGCTTGGTGGGTTTTGTCCTGATGGATCTAGAAGGGGCATGATGGTCTAGGATATGTAGGAAGGTAGAGTTAAAGTATTGTACAGCTTCATTGAGAGGTAGTTGTTTAAGAGGGAGCCAGTTGCAGCACTTTAGTGCTTTATTAAAGTCATTGGCTCTGAAGCTTTTTATTACGTATTATTTTTAGTAGAGGTAGGTTGGGTAGGTGTTGGGTCTTGCTCCTTATTAGGTAGGTGGGTTGATGGTCACTTAGACTGTCAGGTAAACAGCCAGATTGATGTACAAAAGTGGGGTGAGATACCAGAATCCAATCCAAAATGGATTGACGTTTGGTTGTTTTGTCTGTCCTAGTGGGGGTTGTGATTATTTGGGAGAACCCATAAAGGTTGATGTGATCTGAGGGATAATCTTTGGAGCAGTTGGCCCAATCTATGTTAAAGTCACCTAGTAGTATTGTTTCGTAAGGGAGGGAGAGTGACAACCAACTTAACACGTTTTCCATAATGGGATTGTTGTTACCTGGGGGTATATATGCCCAAGGGTAGTCCAATTGTCCATAATACTAGGTTGAAAACTGTTGTCAATATGGGTGGCTTTTCAGAATCATTCATGGAAGAGTTCAGTGGCTGGATATTTCTGAAGCAGAAGAGAAAAAGGAATGAGAGGGACAAAGACAGATGCAGATAGGAATAGCAACAGTATGTTTTGTGGGAAATGTAGGAACATCTGTATGGAGTGTTACTCTTACTTATTAAATCAGCATTAATCTGTCACGGTCTGTACAATAATGTGCTTGCTATAGGGATAAATAGGGGTAGGAGAGGTCAACAAACATGAAGACCTAAGCAGGATAAGGTTGGCTTAATAAGTCTCCCTTTTGGAGCTGCATTGTTTTTGCAAATGATGTTTCTCCACACTATTCAAATGGTAGGTTAAGGAAATGTTGTATATGTTGTATATGGAGGGAGATACAGATGTTTGTAGTTAAATACATGATAGGGATATGAAATGTCATGAATTAATAACTTGACCTACAGCTGTAATTGAACCAGTAACACTATGCAAAAATATCAGGGTATAAACAAGGTAATAAGCTCAACATGACGCATAGGAACTCCTACTTTATTATATCCTGCAGCCTAAGAACTGTTACATTAACTGTACCATAGTACTGTTTTTAGTCAAACTTTACTCTGTATTCCCATTGTGTAGTGGATTTAAGCAAATTTGCATGAAAGTAACTGGACCACTCTAAATTAAATTGAAGTCTTCAGTTTTTGCAGTAAGAAGTTAAACAGTGCTTGCTATCACTCAACATTGCTGTGCTATGCCAACTTCCTCACAAATGCCAAGAACATAAAGTGAAAAGAATACAAGAATTTGCAGGAGGGTAGTGGGAGAGCACCATAGCTATTTACTTCTTTACAACATAAATGCACAATTGTACACACAATTTCATGATTTTGGAGTGTCACCATACCAGTGATGGGTGAAAACAATAGAATAATGCTATATGGCCAATTAGACCATATCTAGTATGTCCAGATGACAAATAGGTGAAGTGGGAAGCTATGTACTGGACATTATTTTTTTGTGGGACAGGTGTCCACTTTTTTGGGAGAGAGAGGAATGTTGTGGAAGCTGTTTAGGAATAAGATGGCTAGGTAAGTAGATGGAGACAAAAGATTGGGGGTCACTATGATTAGAGATAGGTAGGGGATATCAGAGGCACACCACATCCAGCTTGACAACAGTGAAAATCTATTCTTTACACTGAGAACTGGCACAATTGTCTCCTGCAGCAGCTAACTGAGTCAGTTCTGGATGTGGTATCATTTTTGCAATCCAACGCACGGCCTTTTCAACCCAAACAATATATGCACCCAGGCCCCTCTTCATTATACTCTGCACCAGCCCTGTCTGCCCCTGCCAGGTGACAAAATTGTCACCTTAATTACTACTGCAACTGGAGGGTACCACTGAACCAGCAGCTGGGACAGTGCTATGACACAGGTGGAGCAGGTAGGGCAGTGGATGTGGAAGCAACACTGACAGGTTGTGAATCTAAAGGGCTGGGTGTCTGTGCTGCCATCGTTGAGGTATGGTGGGGTGAGTCCCAGTAGTTGGTCTACCTCTCTGTGCTGTTGATCGTTTAATTTTCAGCAGCAATGTATGCAAACAGAAGATTGTTAATAAATTATACATCCCCCCCAAAAGGGAGGCAAAACCAAAGAGATAATTAGATACAGGGCATGTCAAAGTACTGAACTTTTCAATAAACTTTGTTTGGCAATATATAAACAATTACTGTATTTTACTATTGTATACCTTTGCCATATCCATATATGATGAAAAGAAATGTATGTGTCATAAAATAAACAAATTTCACTGCTATGATATATATTAAACAGCAGCCTTTATTTTTTCTGATGATAGATAGGAAATATGCATTCAAATGTAATAGTTGTAATTACTATAATTTATTCTTCCTAACATATTATTGTTGTTAATATTTTATCTTCCTAACATATTATCATTGTTTAAATTTTATAAATACTTATCCAGTGATAAAAATGAATTACTGCTTCTGGGTACTGAACCCACAGACAGTTAAGCTGCTGTTCTCATTGCCTAATGCAAGCAGCAAGAGTCAATGGGGAAGGGATACATGATTGAGATGAAGGTTGAGGTATGCCTGCTCAAGATACAAGTGGTTGAGGAAATGAAAAGAAATTTATAGCTTGAATTTAGACCTGTGTCATACTTACCCCATGCCTCTCTGAGGAAAGATAATCTTTCCTGGTGCACCTCATAGTTTGTAGATATCTCTAATGCAGCTGTACTCTACAAAATGAAAAAAAATATATGAAAGCATAATGATTACCTACTTTCGCTGGCTCGATCATTAATTCCATGCAATAGACAAGTGATGGGTTAGTATACTTCCAAAACTGTGGGGCATTCACAGTCCTAAACTCAGCCTCCCATCAACTTGTGAGGGTCTATTTGCACTTCTCAAGGTCACTATTGTTGTGAAGACATTGTCCCCAGTGCATGGAATGCCGGTTGCACTGGAAACAGTGTTGGCTAAGCTATTCTAAGCCTTGGTCTTATATCAAAACCTGACATAATCACCCTATGGCACCTGTAGCACTTCATCTGGAGTGCCACAAGTGTACTTGCCTCCTCAACACCCCACTTTCATGCTCTAAATTTAGTGCCATTCTCTCCTTTGCCAACCATGTCTGTAAAGGTCAAGCTAATAAAATATGTCTGAATTGGTGCTCAGTTTAGATCTTGTGGGTAACTGGTTGTATGCAAAGCCACACAGCCTTGCCAACTGCATTTACACAATTGAAAGCAGATGGACTCCTTGGCAAACACAATGGCACTACTTACTTCACATAGCAGTAAAGGTGTGAAATATGGCATTGAGCATTGCCATGTGTGATGCTCAGCATATTGAAATAGCTTCCAATGTTCAACAATGGAATGTTTAATGGTATGACTTTTAATCATTGCAGTTTGTAAGGAAAAAGAGGATGAATTGTGACATATTGTGATTCTGGGGCTTACACAATGCTGAAATATTGTTGTACCAGCTGTAAATCAACCCCATGGGATAACATGCACAAATTGAAACTTAGCTTATTTATTGATATTGCTATAGGAGAGCTACTGTTTGAGCATGGAAATTAGAATTATACTAATTTGTGAATGAATGGAGATACACTTCAGAGAGGCTTGTATATGTGTGATTTTAACTAGTCCTGGGAATGCATTCCTATGTAAAAGTCATTGTTTCTGTTTGCAAATATATTTCAGATGGATGCAGTTACATGAGCTGAGTAATATAGATTGAGTATGTTACATACATACTTCACAAGACAGCCCTAAAACTGCTCTAAAATCATAGTTTGGATATGTGATGATTCACGAAGATTAAAACAAATTTAGTATGTCTATCATATGTATGCATAAGTAAATTTTATATTAAATATCATCATTGTCCAGTTTAGGACATTGAACACACATTAGCTTGAGGTTATATGTGAAACAGTAATGATATGTGCTAAATAGAAAAGTTAAGTTATAGAAGCATCATTGATACATTGCTTGCAAGAAACATATTTAAAATTAACATGCGTTGGAACAAATGGGATTTTTACACCTTTTGTAACAGTATCTTTTAGCTGTATTAACACCCTTAATCAGCAGTGTTCTTTATCTAAACTCTATGTACTTACAACTCGTGCCAAAGAGACAGGTGTATGATAGGTTTATTTTTTGGGTCTATATTAGAACACCGAATATTTGAAATGTCAAGTGTTCTAATATCAAACCCTAGCAATCGAAAATACAAAACATCGAACATTCAGAACAGCAAATTTTTCCCTAGGAAAAATTTGCTGTTCAAAAACACATACACACAACACAAGCACACCAAACAAACAGCAATCCACACACATACACCTAAACTCGTACACCTAACCCTACACTAAACTATACATACACCACTAGCTATCCACTTACCTTAACCCAAACCCTAACCTTAAGGTCCATCACTATCGCACAGTCACCTCACCTGTGCCCTAACCCTAACTCACCTACCCTGCCCTAACCCTCACGTCCACACAATCGCACACTTACCTGACCTGCGCCCTAACCCTAACTCACCTAACCCGCCCTAACCCACACATTCACACAATCGCACCCGTAACCCGACCCGTAACTTTCCACCAGAGTGCTGAAAATACCAAAGCAACAGAAACGGACAATCAAATTCTTTCCCTAGGAAATAATTTGGTTTTCTGTTTCTTCGATATTTTCATCGTTTGCTGAAAATGGGTCGATATTAGAACACTCAACATTTCAAATGTTCGGTGTTCTAATATAGACCCAATTTTTTCTACTCAGTACTGTCAAGAGTGCTGAGGAAAGTGCACCATTGCCAGGCATGTTTGTGCTATATAAGGCAGCCTAAACTAAATTTTCACTTTTTTCCTTAGACCGTGCCCTGTTTTTGTGTGCTGCTCAGTGGACAGCAGAAGGAAAAGACATTATAAAAATATATATGATAAAGAAAAAAACTGACAGTATATTAAATGCAATCAATGGGTATATGTAGCAGTGACCAGACAAAGAAGCACACTCAAGTGACACATTCATCCTTCACACTTGTCATTGCAACATCAGAAATGTACTTTGTGGAACACATTATCGTAGTTAATGACAAATAATGTGAAAGTGAGCAGACAAAAGCTCATATGATGTTAGCAATACTAACAAGGACTGCTTTTTAACTCATTTACTCCAACTGAGCTCAGGATTATGCGCTGTAATTTCCAGTGGACAGAGCGTAAGCCTTTTGACAGATTTAACGTAT
Source organism: Protopterus annectens (assembly GCF_019279795.1). Classification (NCBI taxonomy): domain Eukaryota; kingdom Metazoa; phylum Chordata; order Ceratodontiformes; family Protopteridae; genus Protopterus; species Protopterus annectens. The sequence continues at coordinate 1,801,375,425 of NC_056743.1, read as the reverse complement.
GTCCTCACATTTCAAACAAATATTCATATCTCTGGAACCATAAGGATTATAAAAGAAGTATAAATGGCAAACTCTTCAGCGCAAACTACTTTTTATAGTGGTGGTATTCTTTAGGTTCTTGGTCGTAAACCAAATTTTATAAATCACAGTAAACACATTAACTATTACATTTGTAATATGTTGTAAACAACTTAAAGTATCTCAGCAACCACTCAAGTTACACACATACTGTCAGCAGCCTTTTATTCATCTAGCTGAGAGCTTTCATATGAGGCTAAGGAGTTCTTTCTGTGTTACTTGGTTGTTAAGATATTTAGAAAATGTGAAAATTATATCTATATAAATTAATATAATAAAAACAACAGTTAATATCTATTTACCTGCACTAGACAGAGGTCAAATATTAATGCAGTTGAGTTTGCTATTGTGTAAGCTTAAAGATTAAATATTTTAAACCTTGTGTATAGCATGGTTTTGGAATTATTGATGCAAATGTGAACAAGCAATATTTGATGCCTAGAAGCATCAATAGGAGTTAACTGCAGATGCACCTGGAGGTATCACTTGGATGTAATGAGTTAAACAACAACACAATGGTATCACAACATGTGATTAAATTACCATTTAAGCTAATTTGAACCATGAATCAACTGTCCTTTTTCTCTATGCTCACTGAACTTATACCTTGTGCACAGAGAAAGTTATCTGACATGTGTATTTTCTTCACTGACTACTATCCTAAGTGCTGATGTCCACACAATGCCTCTGGGTTAGCTTGTGCTCCATAAGTCATCCTAAACTAAACTGTTCACTATTTTTCCTCCTGTGAAAGTTAATGTCATGTTGCCAGGTGGTCCATAAATGTAGAAGGCGATTTTTATCAGAAGTATTCAAGCAACTTTTTGGGAATAACAACTTGACAACACTTGAGATTAATCAAAGGGTATCTCTAGCAATGAGCACATTTAGTACTACATTACATTGATGTCTTCAGACTTCTCTCATCTCTTTGTCACATTATCATCTATGTGTCACCATATCAGGACTTTAGCTAATGCCATGGGAATGGAAGGGCACAAGGAACAGCAAAAATGTAGTCATTGTTTACACAACATACACAATCAATACTGACATAATTTGAAATCACGTATCTGTCTATCACCTTTAGTCAACACTGACCTTACTTGAGTTTCTAGAATCAAGATATTCATAAACCAAAATGAGTGTCAAGACTTTATATGACCTACCTCAGTAAAATGACCTGTGATCAGGTTTCAGACCCTGCATCATTTATACTGTTTCCCTAAGCTCACTATCTTTACAACTTATGTCAGAGAGATGACAACTTGAATTTATTTACTCATTAATGTCCAGACTATCAAGGAAACTTCAACATTGTGAGTCTTCATTTCACTATTGATGGTGGTCCAAATAAAATTTGTCAGTTTTTCCCTTGGGCAGTGAAATGTCATTCACTACTTTTGACTGCTGCCAGTCAACAGAGTGCAATGCCAAATGGTGCACAAATGATAAAAGAAAAAAACTGTGATCAGATACTTTAAATATATATTTCAGATGTTTAAGCAGCTTTGTTATCTTGCAACAGGAGTCTGTACGGATGTGAACACTCAAACAAGGGTGGTAAGAACAGTTATTTAAGGTATTCCCCATAGTTACCACATATAAGGACATATATTAGCAAGGAGATAAAGTGTTTAAATGTACTGATAATGTGACATTGTATCATGTTACATTAAAAGTGCAACAGAAACAAATGATGAAAGTTGTTCTTTCACATTTGAAAGTAAATGTCTGGATGTCTGTGATACTGACAATAGTTAGGATACCCATGTAATCACACAATATGAAACAAAGACTGAAAACACTGCAAGTGTATTCCTCTCTTTTTTATGACCCTAGTTCCTTTATCTGTGCTTTCTTCATAGCAATTTTATCTCACTTTTATTGCAAATATTATCTGTATCAGTGCTTAAAGTACTCTCTTGAATATGAACAACATGTCTTACTAAGGGGTAGTTACTGTGATCTTTAAAGCCAGCATATGAATGCTAGGAATGTTGCTTCCCTAAATCAGTCTATGTACTTTCAGACTTTTTGGTAAGTCTCTTCTACCTGATGCACCCTCAGTAGGTGTACATCAGAGGGGGAGACTGTGAAACCCCGATTGTTCCTGCACTTGAGTAATCATAGACACCTGTAAGCCATTAGCGGGTAATGCTTCTCATTGCTCATCCTTGCATTGTTAGAGTGCGTGCATGTAATCATGTAGGTCCTTACACCATGTTTACATTCACTACACTTAGTACAGGTTTTGGTATACAGGGATGCTAATGATTTTACACCTCATTTGCATACTCACAGTGCTCACAGGGCTGACTCTGCACTAAAGATAATTATATGACTAATGCCCTTGTATCACAATGGGGATATTGGATCCTGAGAGCTCGATACTGATAAACAATTTTTGGAGAATTATCTGTTTTCTACATTGCTGTGTTGTCAAGGTATGTTGCTATTTCTTACATATTTTTTTTTTTATTTTAACATTAAAAGGTGAATTGCACTAACCTCTGTGAAACATTGATTTAACTTAATTGGCTTTTCTTTATACTTTTCTTTTGGCATAACCAGGTCAGCATTACAAAATGTATTCTACAGAATGCTGCATGATCTATATTTAATTTATATGTAACTAATATTTGCACAATTATTGCAGATGAGTGTATTATAATGTAGGAAGTTCTGACATTTTTATCTGTGTTAGCAGAAAGAAAAATGTGGTGGAATTTCCTGACTGCTCTCCACTGTAGTGAAGATTGTATTTATAATAGCTCTGTCTTACATTTCTCACACTACATTTTGAATTGTTATTGTAAATGCTGCAATATAGTTAAACCTATGTTATCCGCATTACAGAACTGTTATAGATTATTTGATTTAGAAATATTTTTGGATGGGGGGTGCTCTCCTAACTTATGTGTAGCCATAGGGAGAATTAACTTTGAAATTATTGTCTGCATGACAGATGCATACATTCACACATAATTGAGTTCACAGCCATCCTGTCTGTGTATTATATCTGCAAATATGTGTAACTGTTTTCTGTTTGTTCTTGTACAGGGATATAGCACCTAAGAAGAAATGTGCACCCCGCAAGTAACCATACACTGATACTGAAAATGAGGTCATTATCTAAGCCATACATCACCATGCAGCTTTTCTGTTAGGAAGAAGTAGAGGGCACCAATCTGCCCAAGACAGGCTATAGCAGCAGGTGGTCGATGATATTAATGCTGTCAGAGGGCATGGGAGAACTTACTCCCAGATAAGACACTGAGCAACTGATATGATAACCTCTATATACTGTAGGGTAGCTGCAATTGCCTGGGAACAGGTAGCTATGGGATGTGATCCTGCTACCAAACCACCACTAACTGAAATAGAGGAGTCCTTGTCCACTGCCAGAGATCAAGATAGCTTGAAAGAGGGTTCCCACAGAATCCTTGATGCTGGTGCAAATGTGGATGACAGACCCATAGTGTCACAGGCAGAAGCAGATCTTCCAAGTATGCAAAATGCAAGTGTCATTGTTTTATCTTTAAGTGAATATATATATATATATATATATATATATATATATATATATAGAGGGAGAGAGTGATAATTGTAATTTAGATGACACAATCATGGAGAACTAGAGGAGGGTGTTTTGGGTGGGGGGAATACAACTGTTCACCACATTTTTGTCTGTGAACATTTTTAATCTACACTGGTGAATGGGATTTTTTTTCTTGTTTCATTTGTATCTGATGCTTATTAGCCTTTGTTCCTTTTCCTTCCTCACATTCCTCACATACAGGCACTGCTGGATTGCAGACTGCCTGCTCACCTGCACATGGTAAGCACACATCTGGCTATTGGTGTTACTGTCTATAGGATAGATTCAGGTCTACATTAGATTAAACTTTGTGTTGGCGTCTGTTACATTTTAACATATCTTTCGTATAAGAAAAATATTATTCTTCTCTGTTTTTCTGTTTGTTGTGTTTATTGATTGTTTCTATACGTGATCCTGAGAGTGGCACTGTGGAACTCCTAACACACGATGTCAGAGTACTGGCAGCCTCTGATGATGATCGTAGTGATGAAGAGACACAGTCTGGGATGCAGAGGGTCAGTCTGACTCTGAGGTTGTGGGTCCCACATCCTCTGCCAGTATTTCAGACACACCCAGTATGTCTACTCATATCCATGACATGGAGGCCTCTGATATAGGACAGATTGAGGGTGACACAATTGATCAGGGCAGTGTGGTTACTCTGGTTGCAGAGCTGGTTGTTTCTCCCTGTAACCATCGTGAGGGAGTGGTGCCATGCTCGAGGGTTGGTAGAGGTACTCAGAGGAGTCCTGCTGTCTACTCTCTCCCAAATGCTGGTGTGCCATTAGATGCCATCAGATATATATGGAGGGCTGTAGTGCATACACAGGCACATTCCACCAGGGCCTTAGAATAGAAAGTGTGACTACTAAATGTTGAGCAGTTTGACATGACTGACTCCCTGAACCATGTGGGCATCTCCTTGGACAGGATAAATAGTATACTGAATTAGACAGTGTCTATGATGGAATATCTTTTGGGGCAGAGTGAACATTCATGTGACTGGAGAGCTGCCACATCTTTTGGTGTTAGATGTGGTTGTGTAAGATCCCTCACCCATAGTGACACTGCATCCACTGTTCCAGCAGAGATTCTGGTGTCCACACAGACATGGTAGGCCATGGGGTCATGTTCCTGGATGTAGGTGTGATGAGAGCTTGTCTAGTAGACATTGCTCACTGTCTGGTAGTATCTTGACTTCTAACCAGTGTTATGGAAGTGGTAGTGTAACCCCTGGCAGAGGTGATTCTTGTGCACAGGGGTGATGACTCTGAACTGACTAATCTACTATGAACAGTTGACACCTGTCCAAGATGCCAGAATGTAGTGCTAGCAGCATGTTTGACTGTGTTCATGCCAACACATACACATTAAAAAAAATGACTTGTCCATACCACATCACACACATGCAGACTATCTAAACAGTGCTGCACATCTGTTGTTACTGGCCCCAGACACTGTATACTCTGACAGATACATGTGATTCTTACTTGTACACACTCACTTCTTTGGTGTCAGCCTTGCCTTCAAATCACCCCCCATGCAAATGATGATGACTGTGCTCTGCGCTTTGCACGTCTTTATGAATGAAGGCTGCATATATTTGTGATGCATACAATGGATAGCTAATGCTTGCTTTTCACATACTTGTACTTATCAATATGTATCACAGAAGAAAAGTTGTTGATTTCTTGTTCCTACTCATTTATGAATGATTGCTTGTCTAACTGATGAAATACATTGTTTTCCAGCTAGTATTGTCATTACAACAGTGGAATCATTAGGTACTTTAGTTTTACTTGTTGGTATAGTTGTGCAAATGAGGATATAATTGACTGGTTCCATGTTTTATAGATGGTGGTCAAGTGAAATGCTTGATGCCCACTTTTGTTTTTAATAGGTAACTATATATTTCAGGAATCTGACAGTGGAACTATTACTGATATAACTGTATCCCTCAGACAAATGCTTTGCTTAGGGGCATTTACATATTTCCATAAGAGAGTAATCAGCTATATGACTTTTTTTCTTTACAGGTTCCAGACTTACCTTATCATTACTTCATGAACAAATCATGTCCTTAGGGACAGTCCCTGTCTGATGCTAACAGAACCCAGCCATTACATGGTTAAGTAAAGGTTGTGCAGTCTGAAAGGAATCAGTTTTGCTATGTGTATGTGTGTGGGATCTTAGGCTTTGAGCTAGGTAGTGGCTGGATGTGCTGTCCTTTGCCTCTTAGCCAGGCCAGACTCAGGTCATACTGTGCATACTTCTATCTGCCAGCACCATTTGCAGCCAGTGGTTCTCCACCAGACTCCCTGTTTGTATCTGCTGCTGCTGCTACAAATTCCAGATGGTGGCCAAACATTGCAATGCCCCAGGAAAAAGTGTGATGAAAATTCTGTTCACTGATTTGTGTCTTCGACTGAATAGGGTTCGACAAAAAAGGTATACAACAATTAATGTTTATGACAAAGTGAAGTAGACCCCAAGACTTAATCCCATTAAAAGAATAGAGAAGACGGGGGGGTTAGTATTAATACCCATTAATGCATATAGCTTCTGTGAATTTGTGTTGGCTTTGAGAGAAGGCAGGAAAAAATAAGGAATGACAGGGGACTTGTTATGGCAGAAACAGGGATATTTGGGAAAATGTAATGACAGGGAGGAAAAAATGGGAAGAAATAAAATTATGGAAGAATATGTGAGTAAAATAAAATTATGGAAATTAAATTTTGAGGCATATAGAGAAAAAAAAGAAAATTAAATCATAAGCAAAAATAATTTATATAATAAACCATGGAAATGAATTAGTGAAAAAATATAAGCACACTATAAAGGAGAAAACTCAGGTTTCATAATATTGTTAAGACTGATTTTTATGGAGCTTAATGTTGGTGAGGTTTGCAGTGAAGAGGTAAAGATTTTGTTCTTGCCTGGGGTGGAAGAAAGTATGAAGCATGCTTTATTTGGATGTAGAAGGTATTTTATTTATTTATTTTTGTGAAAAGTTTGCATTCGAATACCACCATTCTTGTTTTCAAAACATTAAGTTAGAACTTGCTTTAAGTATAATTTACTGTTATTACCTGTGCGACCACCTTTCCTCACCAAAAAGTGAGTTTAAACTGCTGATTTACCTGTTTTAAGCCTGTTTTTTGTGTTTTCTCATACATGCACTTGTAAAAGTTTGTTTGTTTGAATTTAACTGTTGAGGCTGCCCACTCAAGTGTGCTAGCCTGTGTTTAGAATTTACTGTACTTTTCCTGCTGTTTTTCTGAAAAAATAGAAAAAAAAAATATCCTTGTTTCCCACCTTTCCTGACCTAGAATAGTCCCTTATACAGACATTGTTGTATTCTGGACTTTTGAATAGTTCCTGTGTTGCCCATTTCCTTACTTGGATAGAAGGAAGCTTCTTTGTTCACCAGTGGGAGTGGGGAGCTTTGAGCAGCCTATCTGTCCCTGGAGGAGTGACCTCAACACAAGAATCTTGTAGTTTATTGGCCGTTTTGGGCCAATTTCTAGCTCTTTAAAGTTCCCTGTATAAAAACCCACTTTGGGGCGGCTTTGTGCAGGTTTGCGCATAGCGCAGCATCGGGCAGTGCCGCTTAACCAGGCTTAAACCATTCTTGGCTCCACAAAGTCTGCTCTTCACTTTTTTCCTTAGATCTGATCTATTCTCTCAAGTAAAGACCTTATTCAAAACCTATAACCTAGCACTGCTCTTACAAGCAATTATATAAGTTAGCACTAACAAACTAATAGCATTACATCCTCATATACTCCGTAGGAATACTCGTTCCCCTATTGGTCCTCTTTGTCAGTCTTAAAGGAGTTACTTATACTATACCGGCATGTCCAAAGGTCAGTTGCCAGTTTCCTCTCCAGTCCAGCTGGTAAATCTGGGAATCCTGAGGCAATGTTACAGCTGCCTCATGTACACAGACAACCCTCTCCTCCTCCCAATAAATACTAATATATGTGAGAGATACAACCATATAGCCAAACTGGAGGCTAAACTCTCTCAACGCAATACTGGCGCAGTCAGTCAGGGGGAGAAGGTAACCATACACACCACAAATCCAGTCACACATAGACCTACCACATCATCAAATCGAACACATAAACACACTAAAACATACTCGGAGGCTCTAAATGCAAATCTGCCTAAACAGCAGAGACCTCTGAAGCAGACATCCAAGCAACCTCCACCACACAACAAAAAAAATGAAACACATACTTCACAAAATCATGTGCCAAACAGTCACAGCCCTTAAGGACAAACAACACACCTGATACACTTGTAATAGGTGACTCTATTGTCAGGCACACTGACGTCCCACTAACCAGGCTTAACAAGGAGAAGGTCACGGTGAGCTGCCTGTCGGGCGCCAGGATCTGCCACATAACACAAGCACTCAGGTCACTCCAAAGCAAGTAGAAATATGACTCTGTCATCATCCATGCTGGTGTGAATGACCTGAGTCGTACCTCCCTGGACTACATGAAAAGAGACATAGAGGAGCTCTCAGATCATGTAGCCCAGACAGGTATGACCCTGACCTTGAGTAGCATCTTAACCTCACCGAAAATGATGCCACAGTATAAAGACAAAATGATCAATTTTAACAATTGGCTAAAGTTCTGGTGTCATTCAAAGGGGATCCAGTGTCTGTCAGCCTGGGATGACATGCTCGACAAGCCATGCTGCTTCGCTAGGGACGGCTTGCACCTGTCACCTCTGGGCTTTCAGACACTGGCAAAGGCTCTTGCCACCCTCATAGTGCCTTTTTTAGGTAAGGCTCAAAAGACAAACCCACCTCCATAGCCAACACAAGGAAAAACAAACTAAGGGTAATGCTACTCAACGCCAGAAGTCAAAACCTCAAAATGCAAGCACTCAAAGCTCTCCTCAGCATGGAGAATATCCATGTCTGTGCAGTAACAGAGACCTGGTTCAAGGCTCCTGGGAGCACCCCAGCAGTACCAGGTTATACCTCATACCATGCTTTTCGGCCCCAAAACTCGGACAGAACCACAAAAAGAGGGGGAGTATCCATATTCATCAAGGATACCCATACCTCCAGGTTAGTGGCACTGCATGAAGCATCAGAAACCATCCATGTGCAACTAACAGTGGGCAAAACTGCATTTCAGTTTGTAGCCTGCTACAGACCACCATCCCAGACTCTGGAACCTCATGTGACTTTCCTGAGAACATTGGAGAATATGAATATCTCTCCAGATACCTTTATATTGGGTGACATCAACTACCCAAGCATAGACTGGGAACACTACTCAAGCCCTAACAACCTAGCCCAGAGGTTCCTGGAATTTATAAACTCAAATGCTATCGGACAACTGGTCACCATGCCTGCAAGAGGGGTAAACATACTTGACCTGGTCATCACAAACATGGGGACTCTATGCTCTACACCAGAGGTACACCCCTCATTGGTAAGATCAGACCACAAATTAATCTTGCTGGACATCCATATCCCGTCCCCACCACCACCCCAAAAAACCACAGTAAAAAACTTCTCCAAGGCTAATTTCACACTACTCAAAACTGAGGTGAAATCACTCATAGCACCCGGGCCAGTGGAAACTATGGCCCAAACAGTAGAGTCCTATATAAATGCATTCTATGGACATCTTCAGGAATGCATGGATCATGCAATCCCAAATAAAACCAAAACCCAATCCTCCAAAAGCAGACGTCCTGTCAGGTGGACCATGGCCATAAATAAACGATACAACAAAAGGAGAAAGCTGCTGCAGGATAAAGCAAAATCCCTCAATAAGAAGGCATCACGGATCAGTACTAGCAAAAAACTACGGGCCCTCATAAAAATCTTCCAAGGCCAGCTTCGAGAGGAAAATTGCACAAGACACTTAAAATAACCACAAGGCTTTCTTTAGTTATGTTAGAAACCAGGGTGGCAACTCCCAGATATGCTCAGAGTTAGTCCAAAATGACAAAAAATACACTGAACCCACAGACATTGCCAACATCCTGGTGGACAAGTTCAGTACAAAATCCCCCCCCTTCCCCCCCAAAGGAGCAATTATCTATCCCAACAGAGAGTCATCTCCCTGTCATCACAGATGCTCAGGTAGGAGCTGTCCTCTCCAAAGCAAAAAACACAGCATCAATGGGACTGGACGGTGTCCCGGGCTGCGTCCTACAGGAGCTCCAAGAGGAGCTAAAACCTCATATGAGGCTACTGTTCAATCTCAGCCTTTCTACAGGTTATGTACCCAAGGAATGGAGTACAGCAACAGTGGTCCCACTCCACAAAGGCGGAGCCTCAACGGACCCTGGGAACTATCGCCCCATAAGCCTGACTAGCCTAGTCTGCAAGGTTATGGAGCGGATCATCATGGGACTCATAAACAAAGACATTGGGGAACTACAGATGCTAGATCCTACACAATTTGGCTTTGTTAAAGGCAGATCCTGCCTCTTGAATCTGGTAGACTTCTTAGAAACAGTCACCAAGGCCATAGATGAAGGGAAGGTAGTCCATACTGCCTACCTGGACCTCACAAAAGCCTTTGACACCATACCCCACTCTGGCATCATAGATAAGCTCTCAAGCCTAAATATCAACCCCTATGTCATAAGATGGGTTGCAAACTAGCTCAAGGACAGAACCCACATGGTCTGAATTGCGGGAGCTATGTCAGATTCTAAACCCGTTACAAGTGGCGTCCCACAAGGCTCAATTCTGGGATGTCTCTTGTTCGGTATATATTTTTCTGAGGTACAGGCCAACATGGGAGGACTATGGCTGACCAAGTTTGCAGACGTCTGCAAACTGGGTGCCATAATCGACTTTCCAGCTGACACAGGCATGCTCCAAAAGGGTTTCTCAGAGACGGACAACTGGTGCCAAAGCCATGGTCTGAAACTAAACGCCAAGAAGTGTATAGTCATACCCTTTGGAAAAAACAAAGTGCCCACAAACTACCATATAGGCGGTAATTCATTAAGTATGGAGGAAGTAATTAGGGATCTGGGAACCCAAGTTGATAGTAATCTCTCCTTTGACAACCACGTTGCCAAAGTGGTTAGAAAGACCTTCTATATAGCCCACCTCATCATGAAAGGGTTCACATCTAGATCCAAGGAGGTCATTGTGCCCCTTTACTCATCCCTCACCAGGCCCATTATTGAATACAATGCCCCGTTTAGGATGTACCTTACCCGTTACCTGCAGCAACTGGAGAGACCACAAAAGTACCTCATCAAGAGGATCAAGGGTCTCAAACAGATGACCTATGCTGCCAGGTTAAAGAAACTCCAGCTCTACTCAGTGGCATACTGCCTACTTAGAGGTGATCTGTGCCTGACTTATAAAGCCATGTCCAACCCAGAATTAATGGACATGTTCCACCTCAAAAAATCCAAATCCACTAGGGCTACGCGCTCAAGGGATTTGAATCTCAACACAGAAATTAATAGGACATGCTGGAGAGACAGATTCTTGACCCAGAGGCTCCCAGTACTATGGAATAGAATCCCAGTCCATATCAGGCAGAGCCCCTCACTGACTCTCTTCAAGAGAAATCTTGACGAGTGGATGGGAGACCGTAAGTTCACTCCAGGGATCACTTCTGTGTCACTACCAGACTGAGGCTCAATAAAGTAACCAAAAAAGGGCACAGTAAAACTCATTGTTTAAGGGGTGGCATAAGCCAAATACACTCTGGCTAGACTGATAAATGCTCTAGGGCATATAGCCTAGTATCAACCTATGAACCTATGAAGCTATGAAGAATATGAAATCAGGAACAAAGAAAAAAACACAAACTGAATAAATTATTAGCTAGCTATTATTAGCTAGTGCAGTATGGAAATTATACAAGAGCAGATACGAAGAAGTTTTATATTATAAATTAAAAAACTACAGTATAACATTGAATATAATAAATTCCTAGTTATGACAAACATGATGCAGACATTCAGTAAATCTGAAAAAAATGATTATTTGCTTTTAAACTTTACGTGATTATTGCAAGTGTTCATTTTAGTTATGTTCATAATTTTGACAATGTGCATATATAAATTGCCAGCATGTTGCATAATGTTAAAATCCTTTTCTTTTTTCAATAATTTCTATGGGATCTTTTATATCTACCCAGGCTACCACCAACTAAGGCAGATGGAAACACAGCTTAAAGCTTTAAACAACACTAAAACACAACAATGAAACCTAAAAATGCAAAAGCAAAACAACTGGAATATCACACATGCAAATTCAGTCAATCTGAAATACTCCAATCCCTTTTATTAGACTCTGTTGTCAGCAGTACCCCTCATCTTCTTTTCCATTTCATCATAGCTAGCTGGAATAAAGGATGCACCAGTTGCAATCCTAAGATAAAGGGCATCCGCACCATCCTATTCTCTTATGTCAGATGCAACTCTTCCAATGTCATGCACAACAACCACACACACACACACACACACACACACACACACACACACACACACACACACACACACACACACACACACACACACACGTAACTGCACTAAAACAAACAACAAATTCAAGTTACTAAAATATCATCTTTTTTGTGAGAAGCAAACAGTCCCAGTGTGGATAAAAAAGGCAAACAGGTCCACCACAGGAATAGAGTCACAATAAGGCTAAGACCACTGAAAATGTAGGAAGCAGTTTAATCTATAACTGGCTTTCACCAGAAACCTGGTATCATCAGAGTCAAAAACAATTCATACACACCCAGCATGTTAGGCTTATATACATTGATGAAAAGCAATTAATCAATTATCATTCCTTAATTGAAGTAACATCCTTAAAGGTGAACTGAGCAGGAATCAAATACATTTCTAAAAAGGCATATGTATAATTCCTTCATTGATATAAACAAAAAATAAAAAATAATAAATATATACACAAAAATAAATGTAATGATATAAAAAATATATATATATATATATGTTGTATATAAATATATTTCATATCTTAATAACAAACCTAACCTAACTAGAAATATAAATCACAGTATATGAAATGTAATAAAATATGTTTACAGAATAAATTTTAAAAAATAATAATCACAAAAATATTATTCAAAATATAAACAATAATGTATCAAATTCAGATGCTTGGTGTTTCCTTACACAAGACTGATCAGGGTAATTGTAATTGTAACCATGCAACATTGACTTCTTGTTACTGCAACCACCAGGAAGATGTATATGAAACATAATGTTAGACAGTCATCCAAAAAGTTAATTCTAATCTAAATAAAATTAGATCTATATTTTAACAAAGGTTTGCATTATCATCAATTATATTTATGCATACTTTTTTCCAATCTCTTTTACTTTTCTATAGTTTTTGTAGGATGCCTAGATAAATAACCAATAATATATTCTTTTCTGTTCTTTTTCTGTACATCACTACACATAGGTACAGTTGCAGCCTTAGAGACCATGTCTTTTGATTGGTTTAGGATTTACTATCATATATTTGACAGTCAAAATAAATTCCTACCCTAAATATCGACTAAGAAGTTTGACTCAGAATGTCAAGAAGGTGAGAATGTCACAAACACACTTTCTGTTGTGAATTTGACCTTTCTCGACATCCAAAGACTACAGTACGACACTGCACAAAACATGACGTGACAATTTTGCAGAGCGGCAAGCACCCCTGCACCCCCCCCATGGAGGGCTGTGCCCCCCACAGCCCCCGGAAATGATATATTCTGACTCCAAGATTGCACTACAGTGGGGAAAAGGGTAAATTTCCTGATCCCCACTGTACCGTGATCTCTAATTATAAGATCAATCTCATACTTGTGAATGCACTGTGCATTTGCTGAACCAGGACTCGCACAAATGAAGGTTCAGCAATATGGGATTCAGCCAACTGTACTTCGACATCGCATGGTTGCCAAGCCTTCACTTGAAACTGTGATTGTAAACCATGGTTTAGACTTTTGGTTACTGAACGTTGTCTCTAATATTTTATGGTTTGTGATTAAAGTGAACTTTTTTTCCAAATAACTACATGCAAATTTATTTAGATGGCTATAGAATGGCTAATATGTCCTATTTCTGGCCATAGCCTATTTCAGTATTTGTTAATGACTTTCTAGCACAAGCTTTTACTCTCTGGTTGTCTTCTTATACTAATCTTAGGAGGGCCCTTTAGCCTATAGTGCATTAGCCTCTAGTATTGTTATGATCTGGTTGTCAAAGCAGGATACAGCATCAAATGAACCAAGGCCTTGTTATACATGTTATAAGGCTTGTGGTGCTTTTCAGATCATTCACAAGAAAAATCCTTCTTCATAAGCACTTTAAGTTGTTTAGGAGTAGTACTAAAGCCTTAATGAATCTACAGCAGTAATTAGCCATATCTAGGAAACATCTTACTTTTTTAGTACTCATCAAAGGTCTCATGTTGTGAACTGATACTGTCATTACTGGACCAGATGGTGCCCTTCACTCAAAAGATATGAATGCATGCAATTGAGCACATACTTATCAGAGTCACAACTCTCTCTGTTTAGTGTCATCCCACTCTCTTTTAATTTATGTAGCATTTTTTGTCAATGTCCTATCCCAATAGTTCTTCTGTTCTGGCATAATTTATAATGTAATCACAGCTGATGCTTACATTTTTGATGCTTTTTAACATCACCTGAATCAAGTGGTGAAAAGTGATGTGAAATAGCAGACAGTGAATATCAGCTTATTATACTACATTAGGCCTGTTCAGGTAAAGAATGCTGTAATATTCTTGCTCTGTGGTTGTATCATGAATTGGTGGCAACCTAATCTTAAATCCATGTTGATGAATAATATTTCTTCACTCAGTTCACTTACTTCACCTGCAAATGTATGTGCATTGCTCTGTCTACTCCCCTGTCAGTACAGATCCTTACCTGTACTCACCTGTGAGTGTAAATTATCATCTTACCAGGCTTCATGACCTTTGAGGAAGTACCTATAAGGTAGACCCACACTGCTGCACAGAGACAGGTTACCCACCTCTTCCATAGCAGTCTTGTATTGCTTGCATTAAAGTCAAAACATTATCTGGCTTGGAATATATAGTGACTTTTGGCAGAGTGAATAGAGCAGCTGTCAGTATGACTGCCTCACATCTGGTTTGGGTCATGGCAGCTAGAATGCCTTCCATGTCAGCTGATGCTCTAGAACCCCCAACATTCCAGTGGTATAACTAAATGTACCGTGTGGTTCTCTAAGTTATCCATAGATATGTATACAGTGTGTGTGTGTGTGTGTGTGTGTGTGTGTGTGTGTGTGTGTGTGTGTGTGTGTGTGTGTGTGTGTGTGTGTGTGTGTGTGTGTGTGTGTGTGTGTGTGTGTCAGTATAACTTCATCCAGGACTATTTTTAACTTACACCTGCTGCTTGCTAAGACAGGCTCCAGCTTTCTAATGTGCCTGAATAGAAGAAAGCAGGTGTAAAAAAACTGAATGAATGGATGAAACTTTGTTACTTTTCCATTATTGGGACAACACTTTTAATGAGCACTTCAAATCTTAGCATGCACTTGCAATGCTCTCACAACTGCTGCTGTTGTGTGTACCACACACACTTGATATCCTGTCACTCATAATTATTAAATTATATACACAAACCCTCAGATGAGATTTAACTTGAATGTTACTTTCCTGAAGGACCATGTTAAAGGTCATAAGGTGAATATGGACAATTGATGGTAAACAGGTTGCTGAACTGGAAGGGAAGTTAGGTTTAATAGGAGGAAAAGGAGCGGAAGTGACATGACAATTCAGTGCTATTTACCGAGCTGACTTTTTATTTTTAATTAGAGCCAAAGAATACTAAAGAGATAATTATCTGATGCAACTGATGACTAATAGCTTGTTGAGCAACTGGATTGTTTTTTGATATATGACATAAGTGAACCACATGAAAATAACTGTATGCCTTAAGTTTTCAGAAAGTTGTTTTGTTGGTGATATTTTCACGAGTCCTATTACGACCTGCAGTTCCATTTGTTGTTTACTACTTTGTTTTTATAGTCGCACACTTGTTAACACACTGGTTGGGTTCCAGCCACATTTATTATTATTACGGGACTTTTCCGTTATGCGTTTGGATGTTTGACTACCAACACTCTGCAGCAAGAAAAGTCTATTCTTTTAACACATATTTTTCCTTAGAGTCTTTGTTAAGCCCTTTAAAAAAATCGAGATAACATTATCATGACATAAAAATCTAACCTTGCTTTTAAGTGAAGTTAGCCTTGATAAGAAGGATATTTAGGAACACGATTTTTAATGTGTGTTTCTTTCTCTTTCAAAACAACCGCTTCAGGGCTAACTACTGTGAGATCATTGCATGCATATTGCCCCGATAACGGAAAAGTACCCTTTATTATTATGTACTTTTACAGTTACCGCTTTCTTTACTTCTGCTCCTATTGGCCACCCTATTTTTTCACATTCTTTGATTCTCTTCTTTCAAGTAAATGAAGGTACGCATAACTTTTATTGCCTTGCTTGACATTTAGTTGTCCTGGTTCTTACTTATAAAAACTTAAGTTTTCAACTTTTAATAAAGTAAAATGGTATTTTTCTTGCTAAACGCATATTATTTAAAATGCTTTCCCTCATCACCATTTGAATTGGTCTCATGTAATAACATTACTGTGCACATTATAGGCACCACTTTAAATACTTAACTTTTTTTATATGCATTACTTCACGACTGAAAACTAGTTAGGTTTTAGAAAGTATAGTTAACTAACAAAATAAAGACCTCTGCTCTGAGGTCGCACACAGCATCACAAACTCTCAGAATTATCCGATCTTAGAATCTTTTAGAACTAGTATTCCATTAAAAACATGTTAACACTTTTCATCCACTAGACACAAACCCTACAATGAGGCTAATTATTAATTTTATACACTTTTATCTGTTGTATCTATCAGTCAGTGCCAGTCCTGTCAACCCATAAGAATACCTCAGCTCATTTCAATAATTAAAATATTATAATTACTTAATTTATAATTAAAAAATATCCTTCCAGAAGCAAAAGTGAGTACAAGAATTATCAACTTTAAGGTGCTTGTCATCAGGCTGACAGGTGATAAACTTGTCATCGGTGATGTTACTAGATTGTTGAATCTGACTGAGAGAAGAGCTTTAATGTTAAACATTATTAAATTCTTTTTCAAGACATTTACTGATTGACTGAAACATCCCACTAGACAGGCACAATAGATCTGAGTTAGCATAACAGGAGAATATTCACAGCAGGGTAGCCGTATGGAAATCCTTGTGCATTCTGTATGACATACTCATACATTTTGCATTTGTAGGGAAATGAGGTAGGATAAAATATATCTACCCCTAGAGATCTGTTATTTAGAAGCCTACTCCTTGTTGTCTTTTCTGTCTCCTTGAAGAAATAAATCAGCTGCTGCAGGAGTACATTGGTAGGTGTTGACACTTGAAAATAAGCTGACTCAGCCTGAGAAAAAGAAAAACAGAAAATGACAAAATACTTTTTTTATTTAAAGTATTTGATTACTTTTCATTCATCTTAACCTAATGCAATAGAATGAATAAAGCCTTGTTCCAGTTTACACAATTCGGTTTCATTTCACTGCATAGTCAGCTGTCTCCTTTATTTATTTAAACTTTATTTTTTGTACAGTAGAGAGTCAATTATCTGAATGTCGATTATCCAAAATGTCAATTATCCAAACCTAGTCTTCCAAAGTTTTTGGGTAGGAAAAATCATAAAGTCTGAATATGTAAACATTATAAGTATTAGTTTGTGCATTTTTTTTTTAACTTGTAGCCTGCTTGTGTGTGTAAAATATTCTTTATTTTCCACTGGATTTGATGAATGGTTGAAAAGTGTATTCCCTGAGTGCAGAAAAAACAAGATTTTCGAAGTTATTTTAGAAGTTTTTTATCCAGTTCAATGTATGTTTCATTATCCAAACAGTTTGATTATCCAAACTACTCTAGATCTCAATTAGTTTGGATAATCGACTCTCTACTGTATTGGTGGGTGTTTAAATTTTCCAACAGTAAAGGGATCTGCTGCTCCTGGCAATTCATTCTATAAGAACAGAAGAATTGAACTTAAAAGAGGACTTGCTGCAGTAGGTATGCATCATGGCACAAACTATTTTACAATCAATAGCTTCTCTATCAATTTTTGAGCTCAATTAACTGGAATTTCAAATCTGAGCCAAATGTGAATTGCTTTTCTTTTTTTTTTTCTCTCAATTCTTTTTTTATTTTTCAAATACATTTGAATGAATTTCAAAGTATTTATACATAACATCTTTAATAACTATGTACACTATTTTCATTAGCCTGACACTATAACAGATCTTAATGTATACAGTTACTTTATAAGTATATCCAGTCCATTATCAGACTGTCTGATCGATTATTGTATAGTATCAATCAACGATAAGACTTTTCCCCAAGGGTTGAGGATAACTGGATTTGGATAAATTCTTAGTCCTTTAATTTTAATTTTCAATAATGCTGTGGTCTTCAGTAGGTTGTAGAAGTCTTCCAAAGTTGGTATTGTGTTTGTATTCCATCTTCTTGTTATACACTTCCTTGAAATTGCAAGTATAGTCCATACTAGATACATGTTTGACCTATTCAAATGAGGATCTTTGTTCACATTTAATAATATATGAGCTTTAGTTAAATAAAATGATTCATTAAATATAACATGTAGAAAGTTATTAACACCATTACAAAATGGCTTAATTTTAACACAGTCAAAGAAAATGTGGTTCCAATCTACACTGTGTACTTGCTCACATCCCCAACATATTCCTTTTATGGAAGAACTAACTTTACTGATTCTGTCTGGGGTTAAGAATGCTCTGTGCAAGCATTTCCAATTAAAAAACTTTCCAGTATTGTGTAAAGGATGTACATTTTATCGATAAGATATTTGTTTTAATATCTTCAGTTAACTATATTAAGTGTCCTTTTGTTATATATTTCCAGCAAGAGGTTTTGGGTGTTGTTTTATAGTTTATCAATATTTTGTAAAATTTTGAAATACTGTTTCCCTTATCAAAGTCATTATATATGATTTAATATATGTATTTCGTAAATTTAGGTATTTCTTCAAACAAAGAATAGTTAATTATTCTGCTTAAATCTTGCGAATATGACAGACTGCTCTGTAAAATTAGCCAGTGTTGTTGTGAAATTTTGTATGTTGTTTTTATTACTTGGATATTAAAAACTTTTAGTTCTTTGATACATTGGAGCCAACAAACAAATCCTTTCTGCTATCAGGAATTACTAGTTTCTCCATATATTTTATGTGGAAAGTTCTTTGTGACTATAAATGGTGTTAAAAGATCAAACCAGATTTTTAAATCTATATTTGCATTAATAATTTTCCTAAATGAGTCAATGTAATAATTAATCATATGAGTTTTAGTGGGTTTAGTTATGTTATATAGCATACTAATACATAATATGTGGCATGACAAATTGCTTTTATCTGTTAATTGAATTTTCTTTTGTAAATCAAATTCATTTATTGATATTACAGTCAGTAATTCTTTCCAATTTGCAGAGTAATTTGAACTTATCCAATATGAGATTGTTTTAGATATTGATGCTTTTATATATGCTTCTATATCAGGAAAGTTTAATCCTCCCTGTTTCCATGGTCTGATATGATGTATTAAATCTATTCTGTTTCTTTTAGTAAACCATAAAATTGAATTAAGCATGAATTTATTTCTTTAAGTATATTCCTTTCTGGTAACAGTTTGTATTGCTAAGGCTATATATAGGATCTTGGGCAGTAAAAACATTTTTATCTTCAAATGTTAATATTATTTTGTTCCATTTTTCCACAGTGATTTTAGTTGTATTGATGATATTATTGTAGTTTTTTGAGACTAATTCATTATTATCCTTGCATAACTCATTTCCTGGATATTTTAAGGTAGATTCTTGTTTCCCTGTGATGTGATCCCCCTTAGTCTGCTGTTCTTTTTTATTTAAAAATAAACATTTTGATTTATTGAAATGGAGTCCTGAAGTCATGTGAAATCTGTCAATTAATATATCTAATTTTTCTAATGTCTCTTTTGTATTAGATAATGTTAGTAATATGTCATCAGCAAATAGCATTACTTTAGAATTGTAATGTTTGATTTTATATTGTTATGAATTGAATCTGCCAATATTTCAATAGCCAGAGCAAATAGAATTGGTGACATGGGACATCCTTTTTTATTGCCTTGTGTTATATGTATAGATTCAGAGGTAAAATGACCTAACTTGACATACGCTAAATTATTTCTATATATATTCTTTAGGAGATGAACAAAGGATGCAGGGAATTCAAATAGCATTAAGATTTTGAATAAATAGTCCCAATTTAGGGAATCAAAGGCTTTCTCTATATCTAAGCCAATTATGAGTGTTTCTTTATTTTCTTTATTTTTTTATATATATAACAGAAATTATCCTTTTAATATTGTCGTGTGTGTCTATGATATATAAATCCAATTTGATCATTATTTATTGTTTTGGATAGTGGTATTTTTATTCTGTTAGTTAATATTGTCATAAATATCTTATAGTCATTATTTAATAATGATATAAGTCTATATGAGGTACAGAGGTTTGGGGATTTGTTTTCTTTTAGGATTGGTGTGATTAAGGAATATCTCCAAGAGGGTGGTAGTAAAGCTTGTGACTGAATTTCTAATAGAGTTTTATGGAAGAGGGAAGGTATCTTTAAAGGAAAAAGTTTATATATTTCCATAACTATACCATCTATACCTGGAGCTTTATTATTTTTACCCTCTTTTATTGTAACTGGAATTTCTTTGTAGGATATGGGTGCTTACAGATCTAGTTTTAATTTTCTGGTATTTTTTTATATTAGAACATTTTTCATCTAGATTTAATTGATCAATATGTACATTTTCTTTTTAGAAATGTTCCATATAGTGATTTCTATAGGGATCGAGGATGTCACTTATATCCGAGAAATTTTTCTCTTTCTTTTCATGGAAGATACTTTTAATGTTATTAGCTTTTGATTGTATTTTGATTCTTGTGGATGCATTATGTAGATATTTGGGAGAAGTGGCCAAGGATTTAATTTTTAGTTTTTCTAAAGCTAAACATCTTTTATGTGTTAGAATTTCATTCATTTTATTGTTTAATACTTCTGCTTTCTTTTTCATCTCTAAATTATTTTGTTTTTTTCAGCTTTTACTGATAAAAGTTTGGATTGTAGATCTAATAATTCGGAATCTCACTCTCTGATTTTTTTTTATACCAAGTTAGGGTTTTACCATATATGTAAGCTTTTAATTTGTCCCATATCATTATTTTATTTATCTCTATGGTGTAATTAATATCTAGGAAGAACTGTAATTCAGATAATAACCACGGTTTGAACTCTTTAATTTTAGTTATATATGCTGAAAATCTGCAGTTAAAGATTAATGGTTTGTGCCCATTTTTAAGTTTTGGTATCAATGAATTGTGGTCGGAACAGGGGCAGGGAATGACTGAGAAATTAATGATTTTAGAGTGCAAGTCATGGGCAGCAAATATTTTGTCTATTCTAGTTTGGGTGCCAAATCTATGATCCTGATGGGAAAATAACAAAGATTTATCTTCTTTAAATTTGAAAGTATCTACAAGATAAAAGGATTCTACCCACTTCTATCCACTTGTTTAAAGCTTTTGATACAGCAGATGTACGCAGCGATCTTTTATTTGTAGTTTCAGAAATAGCAAATGTAGAGTTAAAATCTCCTCCTAATATTAAGTTGCCTTTATAATTATTGGAGATGAAATTCAAGTTTTTTTAACAGTTCTGTTACAATTCCTGGGAACCAGTATAGATTGGCTAGGGTCCATTTTAGGTTCATAGGTTCATAGGTTCATACCAGGCTATCTGCCCTAAGGCATTTATAAGCCTAGCCAGAGTGTATGTGGCTTACACCACCCCTTAGGATGAGAATACTACGCCCTTTTAGGGTTTAGTTTACTATGCCTCTGTCTAGTAGTGACACAGAGATGACCCCCGGGGTAAACCTACGATCTCCCATCCACTCGTCGAGATTTCTCTTGAATAGAGTCAGTGAGGGGCTCTGTCTAACATGGACTGGGATTCTGTTCCAGAGTGTAGGGAGCCTCTGGGGTTATGAATCTGTCCCTCCAGCACGTCCTATTTATTTCTGTGTTGAGGTTTAAGTCACTTGTTCTCGTGGCTCTGATGGATTTGGATTTTCTGAGGTGGAGCATGTCCATTAATTCAGGATTGGACATGGCCTTGTACGTCAGGCACAGATCACCTCTGAGTAGGCGGTATGCGACTGCATAGAGCTGGACTTTTTTCAGTCGGGCAGCATATGACATATGTTTAAGACCCTTTATCCTCTTGGTGAGGAACTTTTGGGGTCTTTCCAAATGCTGCAGGTGTCGGGTGAGATACATCCCAAATGGGGCATTGTACTCAATCATTGGCCTGATAAGAGTAGAGTACAGGGGCACAATGACCTCTCTTGATCTAGATGTGAAACCCTTCATGATAAGGTGGGCAATATAGAAGGTCTTCCTAACCACTTTGGCAATGTGAGTGTCAAATGAGAGGTTACGGTCAACCTGGGTCCCTAGGTCCCTGATTACCTCTTCCGTACTTAATGGATTACCGCCTATGTGGTAATTTGTCGGTACCTTGTTTTTCCCAAAGGGTATGACTATACATTTTTTGGCGTTCAGCTTAAGGCCATGGCTCTGGCACCAATTATCCATTTCTATGAGGCCTCTCTGAAGGATGTTTGTGTCCGCTGGAGTATCAATTATGGCGCCCAGTTTGCAGTCATCTGCGAACTTTGTCAGCCACAATCCTTCTATGTTTGCCTGTACCTTGGAAAAATAAATGCTGAACAAGAGGGGTCCCAGGACTGAGCCCTGTGGGACACTGCTTGTGACTGGCTTAGAGTCTGACATAGCTCCAGCAACTCTGACCCTGTGGGTTCTGTCCTTGAGCCAGTTTGCAACCTATCTTGTGACATATGGGTTTACATTTAAGCTGGTGAGTTTGTCTATGATGCCCGAGTGGGGTATTGTGTCAAAGGCTTTTGCAAGGTCAAGGTAGGCTGTGTGAACTGCCTTACCCTCATCAATGGCCTTAGTGACTGTTTCAAAAAAGTCGACCAAGTTCAAAAGGCAGGATCTGCCCTTGACAAAGCCAAATTGGGTAGGATCCAATGTCTGTAGGTCCCCAATGTCTTTGTTTATGAGTTCCATAATGATCCTCTCCATAGCTTTGCAGACCAGGCTCATCAAGCTTATGGGGCGGTAATTTCCAGGGTCCGTAGAAGCACCGCCTTTGTGAAGTGGGACCATTGGTGCCATACGCCACTTTTTGGGTACATATCCTGTAGTAAGGCTAAGATTAAACAGCAGCCTTATGTGTGGGTTTAGTTCCTCTTGGGAGTTCATGTAGCACACAGCCCGGGACACCATCCGGTCCCATTGATGCTGTGGAGAGGGAGGCTCTCACCTGGGCATCTGAGATGTTAGGGAGGCTACACTCTGCTGGGATAGTTATTTCTCCTTTTGGGGGGGAGGGGGAGGAGAAATTTGCACTGAACCTGTCTGCCAGAATGTTGGCAATGTCAGTGGGTTCAGTGTATTTTGTGTCATTTTGGACTAACTCTGAGCATATCTGGGAGTTTCCACTCAGGTTTCTAACATAGCTAAAGAAGGCCTTGTGATTGTCTTTTGTGTCTTTTGCGATTTTTCTCTCAAAGTTGGCCTTGGATGATTTTATGAGTGATCATAGTTTTTTGCTAGTACTGATTAGAGACGCCTTCCCTTTTAGGGATTTTGCTCTGTCATGTATAGTTTCCTCCTCCTGTTGTAAAGTTTGTTTATGGCTGGGGTCCACCAGACCGGGCGCCTGCCTTTGGGGGAATGGGTCTTGGTTTTATTTGGGATTGCATGATCCATGCATTCTTGAAGGTGCCCATAGAAGGCATTTGCAAAGGATTCAGCAGTGTGGGTTGTGGTTTCCACTGGCCCAGGGGCCTTGAAGGATACCACTTCAGTCTTAAGAAGTGTGAAGTTTGCTTTTGAGAAGTTCTTCACTGTGGTCTTTTGTGCAGGGGGTAGGGGCGGGATGTGGATTTCCAGTGAGATTAATATATGGTCTGATCTTACCAAAGAGGGATATACTTCCGGTGTGGAGCATTTTGTCCCCATGTTTGTGATGATCAGATCTAGTATATTGTCTCCTCTTGTGGGAATGGTGACTAGTTGTTCCATTGCATTTGAGTTTATGAATTCTAGGAACCTTTGGGCTAGGGTGTTGGGGCTTGAGTAATGTTCCCAGTCTATGTTTGGGTAGTTGAAGTCTCCCAAAATGATGGTATTTGGAGAGACATTCATACTCTCCAGTGTCTTCAGGAAGGCTGTGTGGGGTTCCTGAGTTTGAGAGGGTGGTCTGTAGCATGCTACAAACTGTAAGGCAGTTTTGCCTATGGTTAGTTGCACCTGGATAGTCTCCGATGCTTCGTGCGTTGCCACTAACCTGGAGGTGTGGGTATCTTTGATGAAAATGGATACTCCCCCTCCTTTTGTGGTTCGGTCCAAGTTTTGGGGCCGGAAAGCATGATATGAGGTAAAACCGGATAGTGCTGGGGTGCACTCAGGAGCCTTGAACCAGGTTTCAGTCACTGCACAGACATCGATGTTCTCCATACTGAGGAGGGCTTCGAGGGCATGCATCTTGAGGTTTAGACTTCTGGCATTGAGCAGCATTACCCTTAGTTTTTTTCCACTTGTGTTTTCTAGGGAGGTAGGTTTGTCATTTGAGCCTTGCCTAAAAAAGGCACTATGGGGGTGGCAAGAGCCTTGGCCAATATCCGGACGCCCAGGGGTGACAGGTGCAAGCCATCCCTTGCGAAGCAGCATGGCTTGTCAAGCATGTCATCCCAAGCAGACAGACATTGGATCCCCTTAGAATGACACCAGTAATTAAGCCAATTGTTAAAACTGATCATTTTGTCTTTGTACTGTGGCATAATTCTTGGTGAGGGTAAGATGCTGCTCAGGGTCAGGGTCATACCGGCCTGGGCTACATAATCAGAGAGCTCCTCTATGTCTCTTTTCATGTAGTCCAGGGAGGTACGTCTCAGGTCGTTCACACCGGCATGTACAATGACTGAGTCATATTTGTACTTGCTGTGGAGTGACCTGAGTGCTTGTGTTATGTGGCGGATCCTAGCTCCCGACAGGCAGCTTACTGTGACCTTTTCCTTGTTCAGTCTGGTGAGTGGGACGTCAGTGTGTCTGGCTATGGAGTCACCTATTACAAGTGTGTCTGGCATGTTGTTTGGCCTTAAGGGCTGTGACTGTTTAGCACACTGACTTTGTGAACTATGTGTTGCATGTGCTATGTCTTGAGGTGGTGGTTGCTTGGGTGTCTGCTTTGGAGGCCTCTGTTGTTTTGGTAGATTTTTAATCAGCGCCTCCGAGTATGTTTTTGTGTGTTTATGTGTTTGGTTTGCTGTTGTGATAGTTCTATGTGAGACTGGGTTTGTGGTGTGCATGGTTACCTTCTCCTCCTGACTGGTCTTGCCAGTTCTGAATTGAGAGAGCTCAGCCTCCAGTTTGGCTATATAGTTGCATCTCTCGCATATATTTGTATTTGTTGGGAGGAGGAGAGGGTTGTCTGTGTACATGAGGCAATTGTAACATTGCCTCAAGATTCCCAGATTCACCAGCTGAACAGGAGAGGATGCCAGCAACTGACCCTTCAACATGCTAGAAATAGTGAAAAAGATTGCTGTGTAACTGAGTCAGAAAGGACCTATAGGGAGATGTGTACTCAACAGAATTTAGGTGAATGAAGTACTTCCTTTTGTTTAAGAGTGCTTTACCTGTATAAAAATGCTTTAGGAGCAAGTGCTGAGCTTTTCAGATAGAGTATAGGCTGTTTAGATTGCACGTAGAACAGTTCTAAGGGAAAAATTGAAGAGCAGACTTGGCGGAGCCAGAAAAAGTTTAACCTTGTTTAACTGGCGCTGCTATGCGCATCATGCGCAAAGCCGCAAAGGCGGATTTTAAGCAGTGAACTACAAAAGAGCTAGGAATGGTCCCAAACAACCAATTACTACAGCTTCTTGTGCTGAGGTCACTTCCCCCAAGGACAGGTAGGCTGCTCAAGGCTCCCCACTCCCACTGGTGAGCAAAGAAACTTCCTTCTATCCAAATAAGGTAATGGACAACACAGGAACTACACCACCGCCCAGAATACAGCAATGCCTGTATACTGGTCTAAACTAGTTGAGAAAGGCGGGAAAACAAGGATTATTTTTTTGTTTTTTGTAGAAATACACAGAAAATGCAGAGACAGTGATAAATTAGTTACACAGGCTAGCACACTTTAGTGGGCAGCCTCCACAGTTAAATTAAACAAACAAACAAGCAAACTTTTGATTAAATTCGACTAAATGTAACTTTAAATGCAGATTTAAAAATAAATGCAGTAATCAGAAAAAAAACAGTTCAGGCTAGTTTAAAGTAATCAACAGAAGCTATTTCCAGTGAAAAAAAGCAAATATACTTAAATCCAGAAGGTAGTCGCTTTTTCGAGTTCCTTGCTGTTAGGACCACTCTGTAAACCCACGTGGAGCTTGTCTGAGCAGTATAGCCAGAAAAAAACACCCAGAGGTGCATTTTAAGCAGTGAACTACAAAAGAGCTAGGAATGGTCCCAAACAACCAATTACAACAGCTTCTTGTGCTGAGGTCACTTCCCCCAAGGACAGGTAGGCTGTTCAAGGCTCCCCACTCCCACTGGTGAGCAAAGAAACTTCCTTCTATCCAAGTAAGGTAATGGACAACACAGGAACTGCACCACAGCCCAGAATACAGCAATGCCTGTATACTGGTCTAAACTAGTCGAGAAAGGCGGGAAAACAAGGATTATTTTTTTGTTTTTTTGTAGAAATACACAGAAAATGCAGAGACAGTGATAAATTAGTTACACAGGCTAGCACACTTTAGTGGGCAGCCTCCACAGTTAAATTAAACAAACAAACAAGCAAACTTTCGATTAAATTCGACTAAATGTAACTTTAAGTGCAGATTTAAAAATAAATGCAGTAATCAGAAAAAAAAACAGTTCAGGCTAGTTTAAAGTAAGCAACAGAAGCTATTTCCAGTGAAAAAAAAGCAAATATACTTAAATCTGTTATTATATTTAACTATTACTAATGCCATAAGGCCTTCTTTATCTTCATACTTATAAATGATTTCTGGGTTAATCACATTTGTTTTTCATAAAATTGTTACCCCTTTTGTCTTTGTCTTATAAGTGGATTGTACGAATATCATATATTCTTTTGTTTTGGAATGAGCTTCTTGAAGGAAATCAGTTTGTGCTTTGTTCAGTTTTAAACATTTCAGTAAATGTGACCTCTTGCTAGGATTGTTTAAGCCATTGGTATTTAAAGATAGCAAAGTTAAATACATCTAAGGCTGTTTAGACTATATATTTTTTGTTTTATTGTGACTATTAAACATTTTCCTCTGATAACTATAAAGTATATGTTTGAGCTTTTAAAGAAAATGATCAGTTTTACACTTTGAGCGTTTACCAATAAAGTAATGTTTTGGTCATGCATACTAAAAATGTTTTTGTAAAATAAATTTAAAGTAATAATTGTTAACAAAAGTAAGACCCTCACTAGCCATGGAATGGAAATCATTCCTAATCTGATGGATAAACCTAAGTCCTTCAGGTTATCACTCATACCATAACAATCCAGAACATCAAAGCTCCATAAATTGAATTATCATATGGAGAATATTTGTAATAGGAATAAGCAATATGTATATTATTTTGAACAGATATAGTACTATTGTAGATTAAACAGGATTCTAATACAATATAAATGTCTACTTATTGTATAAGCAATTAATATTTACATGAAAGATAGATGACAAGCAATTCAATCATAGTAAAGTAGGATGTATCATATATAAAACCTCAATAAAAGATTATAGCACACAGTTATTTAACATATTCACCCTTATTGATTAAGTCTTTCAAAACGTATTACTTAATATAGACGGTAATAATATTTATACCTAATGTTTATAATACAATGCATTTTACTGGATATATCAAAAGTTATATTTCATTGTTTGCCAGCATTTAAGTAATCACTTTGTTGCCAACTTACTTAAAGCATCAATTGTTTTATGTGAACATTGATGAAAGTTAGTGTATTTTAATTATCAGTGCATCCTCCCCCCCCCCCCCCGTTTCCTACATATAAGGAGTTTCATATCTGTCATTTCTTATTATAAAATGAGTGAAATTATAGGTTAAAAACAACAAATTCACTTATTGTGATTAATGATTACAAGTTCCCTTTCCATATTCATAAATTGCCATTTTATGGCATATACTGAATGTTTTTAGATTTAAATGGCAACATTCTATTTTGTATAATCAGCAAAGTTAAACTGAGTGATTATTGTCAATTTAATACTATTTGTTCGGAATGTGATTGTTACATTCTGTGGCATTCCTAGTTCAGGGTTCTATTGTTTCCCTTGAACAACTTTGTCAGTTTGATGTCATGTATAAAACATTAGTTACCTTGGCAACAGCCTAAGTATTATGTATGATCAAGATGGGTTACAAAACCACAATTCAAGTTAAAGCAATTATATGACTTGTTATGCACATTTACTTATATGAGAACATCATCATGCTTCCCCTTGATGTTCAGTGTAGTGCAAGTCATTTATGACAAGACAGTAGTGTTATTATACACAACCCCATGTTATTAGAATCCTGTCTTTAATATCTAAATTCAGCAGACTGCTTCATCTTATACGACGATTATATATTTTATGTCTAGATTTACTAAAATCATACATTACATAACTATTGTGTGTTTTATCTTTTTTAGCTGTTGCTTACTTATTTGAGAGACCACAAGCTGTAATGCTTATTCTTATTATTAGCTCTTTCCAAGCATGTTTATACAGTCCATAGTCTTTAAATTATGAGACCCTTCTAGTTTCTTATTTGTTATAAGTATATTTCCATCCTTACATGCACAGATATCAGTACTTCAACGATGCCCATCCAGTTTTGCCAGAATACAATTCATTAGTTCATGTGGTGTGTTTCCAGGCTGTTCTTAAAATATCCAAACCGATATTTGTCCT
Source organism: Protopterus annectens (assembly GCF_019279795.1). NCBI lineage: Eukaryota > Metazoa > Chordata > Ceratodontiformes > Protopteridae > Protopterus > Protopterus annectens. The sequence goes on along the minus strand of NC_056743.1, from coordinate 1,801,346,476 downwards.
GTTCCATTTTACCAGCCTGTTCCATGCAGTGGCCACTCTAGCAATGAACCACTCAACACACCTTCCATTCCCACAGATAATTCCATGAAGGAAATCTAAAGACTCTCTAGCACTTCCCAGCAACCCCAAACACTCCTAGAATCAGCTATCCTAATATGCCCAACATGTCCGAGTAAGCTCATCTCCCAGACCACTGCAAAGGGTACGGCACAAGACCAAGTGCTCTTAGTCTTTCACAATAACTCAGACTTCCACTCTTATGTAAGTCCTTAATGTGTTTGGACTAAACTACATTTTAAATATAAAATTGCGCTTATTCTTTTTAGTTTTCCTTTTTATCAAAAATCAACTTAATGAGCTAAACAAAGTGTTGAGAGACCATCAATATGTGTACATGTAGTTTAAAACAGCCCCTTTATTATTTATATATTTTTTTAAAAGCAAAAACTTCATTGCCGAGAATCATCTCCTCTGAGCCATTAAGCATCATCATTACTCTGTCTCCATTACCATAGCAACCTGGGAGCATCTGTTTCTGTTAGTGTGTCTGTGTACTGCATACCAGAGGCTCGCGATGCACCTGAAGCAAAGCTTCATTTCACTGCAATTTCAAGCCTAAATTCCCTCCCTTTCAGCGTGGCAGCAGCCAGGAAAGAATGGAGAGCAAACAGATTAAAAAAAAAAAAAAAAACCTCCCAACAAGCTGCCACAACAACAGATAACACATTCTTCCAGCCTTCCTACCTCTCACTCAGCAGATGTATAAATAAACTATTCTCTGCCAAAATATCCCAAATCACAGTTTTATCCACCCCCTTCCCCTGAATCCAGGCTACCAAATGTCTCTTCCTAATACACAATCATCAGTAAACCTTGATGACAATCCACATCTCACAGCTTCCCAGAGACGAAAATGAAAACATACAACAGCTGTGTCCATACACACCATGTCAGGCTTAATCAAGCAGCTCTCAAAGCTATGATACCTGCCATAATTGATATTAACTGTGTTTAGACAGAATAATAATGACATTTGTACTAGCTGCCAGATACGGCTGCATCCACGCACACCATATCAGGATTGATCAAACAGCACTCAAAGTTATGATATCTGCCATAATTGATATTAACTATGTTTAGACAGAATAATAATGAAATTTGTACTAGCTGACAGACACAGCTGCATCCTTGCACACCATATCAGGATTGATCAAACAGTACTTGTAGCTGTGATACCTGCCATAATTGATAACTATATTTAGACAGAATAATGATGACATTTGTACTGAGCTTGCTACTATTATTTAACCAGGATATACATGCCATTTCTAAATCATACTTTAACTGAAGAAGGCATTAGTCTTCATAACAGCATTTTTTTTTCAAAACACTCTACTGTTACTGCTATTATATATGATGTTAATTACATATGAGTCTGAACTCTGATGAATGGTACCTTATTGAATTAGTTAATCAATTACTTAAATTATTACAAGTAAAATCAATGAAAAATGAACAAGAACAAGACATTGAGTTCAAGTAGGGGAATAGAAACTTCTATGTTTGTATTATATTTTGCTTTGTTTGGCTTATATATAATGTAAATAGTAACCCATCTTGACCTACCTTTGTTTGTGAAGAATTATTGGACTCTTTGAACATTTGTCCAGAAATGAAAGAAATTTTACAACTATGGATCTAGGTGGAGTATTTGTGAAGTAGAAGCAGGTTTCCTCAGTGCTCTATGCGCCCTTTCAATTCCAAATGAAAATCCCTCTTTCAAGTCTAAAAATTTAGGAATCCAGGTTCTTAAGAATGAAATAATGTCTTCACCTTCAGTGTTTTTAGGCAGACCAAAGATTCTTATGTTGTTTCTCCTTTCCCTGTTTTCCAAGTCATCTGTTTTGTTAAGCAGCCATGTATTCTGTTTAAGCAGAAATTCTTTTTGGAATTCTTCCTCTTTGTGTATCACTTCAATGTCATTTAGAGAAGTCTCTATTTGTTATTTTTGTATGGTGTTGCAGTAATAGTTCCTTAAGAGTATCAGTCTGTTTTTGAGAATTTAATTTGAGGTTTTCTGAGTCATTTTTAAAGTCATACATCTTCAAAGATAATTCCTGTGAGGTAGATGTCATCAACTGCAGTTCTTTTTTCAAAGCAGCATCTGGATGAGAATTCCTTGAGTTGTTCATATTCAGTGACTCAATATATCTCCAAGCTACTTGACAGGAAACGTTTTGTACATCTCCAGCAAAATTGATATTTATGTAGCTTAGTAGTTTATCTACATATTTCTGATGTTTTAAACTTGAAAATAATAACATTTTCCTATATTATTATTCTAGTTTATGGAGCACTCAAAATTCACTGCTCTTAGTTGGCCATCTAGGCTCCGCCCTCCATGAACTGCTTTTCTTATTGCACAAAACAACTACATACATGGTGTATATTAAACCTCTAGGGGATTTAGCTCCGTGTTCATTCTATAACCCAAAAGACATGCAACTTAATTTACATTTCATTCCTTCTTGATTTAAAATCTGGAATTTCCTTAACCTGAACATGTGCAATAAACTTTTAACCATGTTGTCAGAATTCAACATTATAGGTTCACAGGAACTTACTAGGCTACTGATCTGTGATGATCTTAAGAATCTTAGCCCTACCTTCCCATGGTAGTTTCTAGTCCTTATATTTTGCATATGAATAACCCAGAGATGTGCTGAACAAAGATATGTTAGGACATTTACATGTCTCTCTATCCAAGAGAGACAGTGATGGTAAACTGGAGGTGAATTTGGGGTTACCCATCCAGTCATCCGAATTACATTTGAATAGCGTTAACAGCTTTATGTAGAATGGAATAGAGTTCCACAGAAGTGGCATTCTCTGTGATGTATACTATCCCTCCAATATGTTTGATTTATTCTGCAAAAGAGATTGAAATCCTTTTAGTGGATGTTTGATACCTTTGGACTTGTGAATATGTGATAGGCCTGAAATAATAGGGTTGTTTGAAGCTCTCTACATGAGGCATGGGTAATTTCTTAGTAGCCTATATGATACAGAGAAGAAAAACAAGGCGTTGAGATGGTCTGCATAGGTTTTTTTGTTTTAAGCCTTTGAGGTTTTGGGAGAAAATATTGTGTTATTCCAGTTGTGATATTATACTCAGTAATGAATGCTGAGTACAGTAGAATGATTACATCCCTTTATATGGACCCAATAACTTTAGACATAAGCTGTGTAATGATAGCGGACTTCCTTATAACAATGGATACACTGTGATCAAAGACATTTCATTGTTGACATAGGTTTCTAGATCTCTCACTATGGGATCAGTTTTCAGGGGTGTGTTGTCAATGTGCAAGTTACAATGGGAGTCATGCTTGCTGAAGAATATAATCAATCTGTTATTCAGTCACATAATACTTAGATGATCTTTAGTACGATACTGTCAAATCATGTCAACCGGAATTAAAATGATGTAATCCAAATTCCAATTGACATGATCAGGCCGTATGTTTCATTATTAAAATACCTACCCTCCAGTCTTCCTGTAATATTTATAAAAATATGCAATATGCAATTAATGCATTTATGTATATGATACATAGACATAAAACATTATATAATACATGTTCATAAGGTAAGGAATATAATGGAACACTACAACAGTAGGTGATATTGTAGTAGCAGTTATAAGAGATATGAATCAGCATGTAATATGATATATACCTACTGCAAAATGCAGGAGAGCATTTACATATTTCCAGTCCTTACAAAATATTAATAGGATTTCACTTTGCTTCCATGTTCTCAATGCAAAGAGAGAGGAGGGTCCCATGCGAGAAGAGAATTAAGGCAAAATGGGGAGAACAGTGCACAGATATCAGAATGGTAAATAAAAAGATTGAGAAGAAACTGACTGGCCTTGAAGAGAATAAAACACAAGGGCCAGATGGGCATCCTCTCAGAGTCATCAAAATTTATCCAATGTGTTTGCAGACACCCCCCACCCATGGAGATCTTCACCTGATCACTGCTTAGAATGGAAGTGCCAGAGGAGTGTGTAATAGCAAGTAGGGTTCCCTTCTACAAGGATAGGGAGCAGGAACAATTTAGGTAGTTACTGGCTTGTTTGCTTAACAACAGTGGCAAGATAAGTCATGGATAAAATGCTGAAAGGAAAGTTGGTAGCATTTATAGAGAACAACAATGGGACAACAGCCAATGTGGATTCATGCCAAGAAGGACCTGTAAGTTAATCTGATCCATTTATCTCACTGGTTTACATGGGAATATGATAGAGGAGTACCACTGGATATCATTTTCCTGGACTTCAGCAAAGCCTTTGTCTTGGTCCTGAGGGTGATGGCAAAACTAGAGAGGCTGGATTTGGACCCAGTACTGAGGAACTTGACAGTTGAATGGTTGAGTGGTAGAACCCAAGAGGGTTGTGTTGAGTAAAATGATGTCAAAATTCAGAAACGTGACTAATAAAGTACCACAACAGCTTGTTCTTTGTCCAACACTCATCATTGTGTTTGTCCTAAACATATTTGAGAAAAAAGAGAGCAGAATCCACCCTGTTGCTAATAATGTATAGACAGGTAAGAAGCCACAGATAGAAGGATGGGTTTAGTGAAGGATTTTGGAATGTTTATCATGGGAGCAGAAAGGTAGCAGTTACACTTTATTGCAAGGAAATATAAAAATATTAGCTGGGGCTGTAGAACTAATGACAACAAAGTAAAGAAATTATCTGAGGTGTAGATCACCTGAACTGGGCTACAGGACCAGACTGAAAGGACAGTACAGGGAGCAAACAGAATGCTGAGATGTATCCTCAGGTGATACACATTCCAGAAACATAATATAATGTTTCCACTCTACAGGACACTGGACAGATCACAACCTTCAGTACTGAATAATGCAGTTCTGGAATACCCACAAGGACAGGGACATCAGGCTTTTAGAAGGTGAGGCAGTGAATTGGTACCATTACCCCAAAATGTAAAGGTATGAATGCACTACTGCCACCAATGTGACACTCAGATCACAAGATGCCACCCACTGATGTCAGGATAACTGGTGGCAGTGGGTTTTGAATCCCACCACTGACAACCAAGGGTGATGTGAAAGCAAGAATGTAAACACAAGTCTGTTTCATTAGCTGATTTGCAAAGTGCAACCTGACCCCAAGGAGCATAAAGGACTATGCATGGCTATCCTGGGTAGGGGCTTTGAACTGCCATACCCAAAGTGGACTGAAAATAGGCTAGCTACAGAGCTATCTTTGGCCAAAAACATCCAGGCCTCTGTCTCCCTGCTCACTTTCTTGAAGCCAGTGTCTTCCAGTGCCTATTTACCCACAATAACTGCCTTTCACACAAAGTATTAGTTTTATTCACAAACACATTGACACACACACACACACACACACACACACACACACACACACACACACACACACACACACACACACACACACAAAATCACAAAACTCCTACATAAGGCTGGCAGAATTTGCAAATTCCCCTCAGCCTTCTTCTTGGCATGGTAGCACTGTCATTGCCCTGGAAAAGCCAGAGACGTCCAGTTACCTGCTCCTCTTAAATCAAGCCAAATATAAAATACATCAATTAATATTTTTTTTACAGGTAGTAGGCTTTAAGCTATAAAACAGGAGATGTTTGCCATGCAATTTGTTACCAACATTGTAAATCATAATTATCTTCTCAAATAAACAACAGTGCATAAATATGCTTATAAATAATTAAATGCCGACTAGAAGAGCTTAGAGATTAATAAGCAAACTTAAATAATAAAGTAAATAGTGAAAATACAGAGTAAAATATATGTAGGTTGGCACACACATGTAAATAAATGAAAGGCAATAAAAGTAAACAGGATGCATATGAAAAAATAAATGCATTCCTTACAAGTTATCTGGTAGAGCTTTCTACTGAAATACTAGCCCTAACTATAAATTAATGATTAGTACTCACAGATGGTTCCACACAGACAAGACAGCATCAACACCTAGCATCATCATTGCAAACATGGTTATATACCATGACATTTCTCCTGCCCCAGTGTCCATGATATCATTGTCCTGTTGCCAAAGAAAACAAACAGTAGAACATATTCTTTTCCTCATTTTAGCAAACTTGAAGATTGTCAATATACATTTGTGTTTGCTTTCTTCCCTTTAAATCCACACTTGTATCTTAATGATGCACAGCCATTAAGGTCATCAGTGATTACTGCAGTTATATTCCAACAGGGCAATTCCTGGTCTTTCACCTTTGCTTTTTATATTAGCAACATGGGGGTTGGGAGGGTGGCTTAATGGCTAAGGTGTTTGCCTTACAAACACAAGGTGCAGGGTTTGAGTCTCACAAGGGATAATTGGCTAGGCTTAACATGGCTCGCAAGGGCAGTTAGCTTAGTACTAAACTATGAACCAATGAACTATGAACCTAAGCAAGAAGAAGACAGCAGTTCTGGAGATCCAACACATTTCAAAAGACATTCCCTGTTCTTGGATATTCAGAAAGATAAAAAGTCACACATTCCTCTAGCCATGACAACACTTTGGTTGTAAATGAACAAGGGAGAAGACATTAAGTGTTTTATTTAGTCTGGCATTATCCCTAATTTCACAATTAGCTTTCTTTTGGCCTGGCTTTACCCTGGCTTCACAGGAGGATTCCAGCATAAAGCTATTTGAATGATCTTTGAGATGGAGAAGAATGGATATGACCAGCAGCTAAGATTAACTATAGCTCTTCTCACTTGAAACAAGAACAGATGGGATATGTGCTCTTTGTGCGCAAGGTTGTGTCAGGGTGATGTAAAGGCTCACCCTACACAGGTAGGAGAGGAGGAAGGCAATTGATGAGGCAGGACATAGTAGAGACTAACTACTTCCTGTATCTCCACAGGTATTTTGTAACTGAGAGAACTGCAAACAAATGTAATGGACTACCAGAGTAAATAATGGAGACATAATCTGTACAAGCATTTAAAAGGCACAAGAAAGGTGGAAAAGTGTTATAAATGAAGGCAGAGATTGGGGGTAGAATGTTAAATGAACATAAAAGGTCAGGGTTAGACAAGCTTTTTGTTTTCTTCCTTCATCAAGCAAATGCAATGTAATACATATACAGCTTGCTGTAGACAATGAAACAGCATGTTTTTTGGAATGTGGAAAGCACACAGGGAAAATCTGAACAAAGACAGGGATAGCATGCAAAGTTCCACACAGACAATGACCAAGGTCAGACTCTGGTACTGAGAGATAACGCTCTTAACCACTGTGCCACCATGCTATCCCCTTGAATTACAAGCTATCACCACTGGATATCTGCTGTGGAATTTTCATTATGTGGGTTGCTGGCTGCCAGCTTTCTATTCATCTAGAGTTACACTAAGGAAGAAAAGTGGCATACATTTCTGTAAAATTTGTTTCTAATTAGATGACTAAAAATCAGTTGAGGAATGTTTTTTTTTTGTTGCTCAATTAAAATACATGAACTTGTTCATTGTCTGTTTTGAGTCATATGCTTTTGTTTTGTTATATTTATAATGAAGTCAGTTTTTCAAAAATTGTATTAATGATCACCCCTATCAATGATTGTGATTATTAGCTTTGCTACCAATAGCAGATCACAAATGTAACTAACTGTGACAGATGAAAGCAAAGCATAAGTGAACAACATGGGCTTTCTGAGAGGTTATTCCAAGAACACATGGAATTAAGTGAATTATGACTGTCACATGACCAGTGTCACACACATAATATGAAGAAATTCACAACTTCTTCTGAGGACTATGTATAACAAGGGAACCAGAGGCAAAATGGTAGTTGACCCCTGGCTTTCCAGTACATACATGTGCTTACAACAGAATACGCAATACAAACATCCAGAACATTCTGATTCAGCTTTTGGCTCAGCACTCAGTATTAACCTTAAAGGATAATTGTATCCAAATGTCATTTTGTTTACTCACCAAATGATCTTATTTCCATCTAATCTAACCCCCGAGGGTTAGAAACAATTACATGACTTAAGTATTATTCTTCTTTTTGCCTGACTCATCTCTGTATTTTCCTGATTGTTTTTGTGAAATCTCAGTTTTTGTCCTTATTGTATGTATCTCATCATCTATTTCAACATCATTTATGGCTGTAGATGCATGTCGGGCAATAACAGCCTTGGCAAACAAAGTAATTATGTAGGTCATCGGTTCTAAAAAACCTAGGTACAGACTGCTGTTATTCTTTTTTTAGGCATATGTTATCAGTCATTAGTAAGTATCAGCACAATTCAGCTTGAATGTGGGGCCTTCAGAGCCTAAGAATAATTAGAAGCAGTCAATCTATTGGTATGAACCTGTTGAGATTCTAAGGACCCTAAGAGCTCTCCTTAAACAGCAGAATTACAAATGCTAATTGAGGAAAATATATGCTTAATGTAAGTTTGACATCCCTTAGACTACTGACCCTAGTCTGGGGCACAGTGATCTCAGACTTGGTATCTTAAGAATTGGATGTGAAGAGTACAAGGGTGCAGGGGGTTTGTTTTAATGGTGCTAATACTAATATTGGCTGTTATTTTTCATATAATCTCAGTTTGTAATTTTGACTCTTGAACGTGTGGTGAGGAACCTTGGTCACCAAGCTTAAAATTTATATTGTGCATAATAAAAGACAGTTCCAGCCAAATATTTTTTTTTTCTTTTCATAAATTGCCTTTCCTTCCTTCAATCCCACTACATACAAGAAAGCACACAGTTTAAGTATCAGTTTATTAGCTCCATACCTGAATATAATTTTCATAGTCTGTGTACATAACATTTTTGGTTTATGTGGAATTTCATGTTATTTTTCTGGTGTCAACATTGCTACATTATATTGACACTCTGCTTGAGGCAAAAAAATCAGTAGTGGAGAGATAACTGCTTTTAATACACTGGCTAATTAAATCACAAATTCCATCTAAAAAGCCCATTAAAAAAGCATTTAAGGTTTGTGACACTAGTTAAAAGTGCCAGCTTAGCCTGTGTATAAACCATTAACCTAAGATGACCGGCTTCCCACCTCAGGGAGAAATTATGGCAGTTTGATAACAGACTGACTCTTTTGCCAGTTTCAGACAATAATGCATGGAGTCATGGTGCTCTCATGTACACCAATGTAGTCACAGGACCGCAGTAAATGTTCCTCTCACTACAGTGCATTCTGTGTGCCAGATTTCAAGGCACAGAGAAAAAATAGGTGAGGTGATCTTGTGAAAAAGCTGACAATATACATATAAATACTGCCGCAGAAGGTCCAACAGAGTTCAAGAAGCTGATGGAGCCAAAAAGAGCCTTAAGTTAAAAGCTTATGACAAGAAATGATATATGAAGTGTGATGTTAGCCGTAACATAAGGATATTATAAGTACAGGTAACATTACAAACTGCATAGATGTTAACAGTTATACCACAGACTGCCAATAGCATTAAAACATTATTAGGTGTTGTGGTAGAAAGTAAATTCAAATGAACAAGCAAAATGAATGTCAGTTTAAAAATACTACAGATCATATGAAAATATGGACTGATGTATAAACATTAGCCGTTTACATAAAAAGACACTCTTGTTTGTTTATCTGGTGTGTTTTGCAGTTTATGATTCTTCACACTATATTTAGAATATCTAGTCCCCTCGTTCTACTTTGCTTACACCACCTCATACCTTCCAACCTACTCCATGTACACAGTCTTTGAAATGCACTGTTCAAAAAATGTCAGAACTCCACAGACCTTTCTGGGCTACTTTGGTGCCTGTCCAAAACATACAGCCACTCTGTCACCCAGGTCTCACCTCATCCTTCCATAGTTCACAAGCCTATTATTGCAATTTTGCAGACATTGTATTTACTAAATGTCTATTTCTGCAGGGCACAGCCTGCTAGCACTGGTAAATATTTTGAGATTCGTACTAGAGACGACCTCCAACAGCCTTTCTCTGCCATCCTTCTGGCCTTAATTGCTACTAACAAAACTGTCTCTATTGATAGGTCACTGGCACCTACATACACCAGCATACATCTACCCCTCCACCTTGAAGTAAAATGTGGTCACCTCCTGCCAACACTAGAGGAGGTGTTACCTGGTCTCCCCTGTATCCTATTTGTAATAATCTTCCTTGTTGCATGTCCAGCAAATAGCTGCTGCCTCTGTGCCACTATACTGACCATCACCACTTCATTGCTCATGTCCATAATCCTGATATCTGTAACCTTTTCATTACAATTTACACCAATCTGGCAAAACCTATTTTTTATGCTGGTCCCCCCAGCCTATTTACTGCTATTGATCTGTGTCCCTTCCTTCCTACGACTGGTCCCACAGTCAGGATGTGTAGTTATTTCTGCACACTTTTTTCTTGCCCTGCTCATTGTGCTGGCATCAGCAAGGATGCCTCATCACTGGCTATCAGTGCTGTCTGTACCTTTCTCTCCACCTTGTGTGTGCGCAATGGTTTATTTGTCTTTCTACTGCTTTAAAGTACCAGCCAGAGATACATCATTAGGGTGTATACTATGGACCCACTCACAGAATCAGCATCTTTTGAGGAATAGCAGAACCCTGCTTTGTGTCTTACTATTATTTATTTATTCATTTGTTTGATAACTGGGTAGGGGGCTGGTCATTTAACTATTTTCAGTTATAATGTAACGAATAAGCAACGGAGTAAACCAAGCAGGAACCAGGCCGAAAATTGCTGTAACTGAAGCAAAAAGGCACAGTCACTAGTTCCTCCAGTAGATGAAAACAGGCACCAAGGTAAAAAAACGCAGTCACAGAGTCCTCAAATAATAAAAACAATCCAGGGTATTTATTGCAATGGAAGGTAAGCACTTTCGCAGTTAAGCTTCATCAGACCAAACACAAAATTTTAAAATGCACTCCATTTAAACAAATGGTAATAAGACATCACCCAATCAAAAGGACACATTAATTAATTAAAATAATTGAGGCTAATTAAAGCTAAAAAACAGCATTCACTTACAAGTACTATATGGACAAAAATGCAGGGAATAAAAAAAAAAAAAATATATATATATATATATATATATATATATATATATATATATATATATAAAACAGTATGTATAATAAATATACATAAATATATGTACTGCACTGTTGGTACTCTCATTTAAAAAAAGCAAATAGAAAAGAACAACTGTTATAAGCTGTTTACTTCTGAAGTCTTCTTTTCTTTAATAAGGGCTTGATAGAAGCCCTCTCATTCAGACCTCTACCTCTATCTGCACGGAGCATGATAATCCAACAAGTCTCCCTATGTTCCGTATGTGTAATGATATCACCTTCCCTAACACTGGGGGAAATAGTCTCAATAACCCTAAAATTAAATGTGTGAGATTCTCCCAGTCCCAGGACATGTTTAGAGAGTGCATTGTGTATGGAACCTTTCCTAATATGATAGATGTGCTCCCTCATTCTATCAAGCAGCACCCTGTTGGTCTTACCAACATAAAAGGAGCTGCAGGCAACGCACTCTGCTAAATAAACGACATGGGGGGGGGTCATGCAGTTCGCATGAGCATGAAAAGTAAATTCTCTGCAGGGGTCTGGATGATAGAAAGTATCAGAAGTATTAATAAAAGAACAAAAATTACAATCACGACATGGCATAGTGAAACCAGAAGTAAAGGCCATAGTGCTTGATCTCTTATCATAGCAGAATAGCCTCTTCAATTTTTTTCGGTTCTTAAATTGAAACCTGGGTTTATCACCAACAATCCTACCAATATCATCATCTACCTGTAAGATTGGCCAATATAATGCAAACAAACTAGTGATATCTCGGTGGTCACTAGTATAAAAAAGGGGGATCCTAATTCCTCTTGTGCCCACACTGGGCTCATTATCACTAATAGCACCTGTCTCACGTACTGGTCCAAAATACGGACTTGCTGTTGTAGACTTTAACTGATCTATATTGGACCAATGTCTATTAATCTCATCGAGGCTATACCCCTAGCTAATAACTTCTTTTCTAAACTTCCCACCTCTTCCAAAAAAACATCCAAAGTAGGATTTAGTCTAGAGGCCCTCATCCCTTGTCCTTTTATCAGGTTCCGAAAAATGTATCCGGGATGCATGCTGGACCTGAACAGAAAAGCATTCCTATGACATGTTTTACGATGGACACCAGTGTTAATAGTATGATCATGTAGTTTCTCAACATAGAGATCTAAAAACTCAATACGAGTAAATGACCAGTTGAATGTAAACTTCAAACAATTAGTCAAACCATTCATGGTCTCATGAAAAAACACTAAACTACCCAATAACCTCTCCATAACAGGAACAAATCATTGACAAAATGCTGATAAAATAGGAATGCTCCCTAAAACCCTAAGTAGCAAACAAGATGGTAGTCTCCCAATGCGCAAGAAACATATTGGCATAGCTATTGGCACATGAAGTGCCCATAGCTACGCCATGTTTATGTAGGTACATTCCACCATCAAAAGTGAACACATTATTTTCAAGAACAATCTCTAAAAAATAACAAATTATAAAATACATTTTTCGGAACCTGATAAAAGGACAAGGGATGTGGGCCTCTAGATTAAATCCTACTTTGGATGTTTTTTTGGAAGAGATGGGAAGTTTAGAAAATAAGTTATTATCTAGGGGGTATAGCGTCAATGAGATTAATAGACATTGGTCCAATATAGATCAGTTAAGGTCTACAACAGCATGTCCGTATTTTGGACCAGTATGTGAGACAAGTGCTATTAGTGGTAATGAGCCCAGTGTGGGCGCAAGTGGAATTAGGATCCCCTTTTTTATACTAGTGACCACAGAGATATCACTAGTTTGTTTGCATTACATTGGCCAATCTTACAGGTAGATGATGATATTGGTAGGATTGTTGGTGATAAACCCAGGTTTCGATTTAAGAACCGAAAAAAATTTAAGAGGCTACTCTGCTACGATAAGAGATCAAGCACTATGGCCTTTACTTCTGGTTTCATTATGCCATGTGGTGATTGTAATTTTTGTTCTTTTATCAATACTTCTGATACTTTCTATCATCCAGACCTCTGCAGAGAATTTACTTTTCATGCTCATGCGAATTGCATGACCCCCCCCATGTCATTTATTTAGCAGAGTGCGTTGCCTGCAGCTGCTTTTATGTCGGTAAGACCAACAGGGTGCTGCTTGATAGAATGAGGGAGCACATCTATCATATTAGGAAAGGTTCCATACACAATGCACTCTCTAAACATGTCCTGGGACTGGGAGAATCTCACACATTTAATTTTAGGGTTATTGAGACTATTTCCCCCAGTGTTAGGGAAGGTGATATCATTATACATACGGAACATAGGGAGACTTGTTGGATTATCATGCTCCGTGCAGATAGAGGTAGAGGTCTGAATGAGAGGGCTTCTATCAAGCCCTTATTAAAGAAAATAAGACTTCAGAAGTAAACAGCTTATAACAGTTGTTGTTTTCTATTTGCTTTTTATACATGAGAGTACCAACAGTGCAGTACATATGTTTATGTATATTTATTATACATACTGTTTCATATATATATATATATATATTCCCTGTATTTTGTCCATATAGTACTTGTAAGAGAATGCTGTTTTTTAGCTTTAATTAGCCTCAATTATTTTAATTAATTAATGTGTCCTTGTGATTGGGTGACGTCTTATTACCATTTGTTTAAATGGAGTGCATTTTAATATTTTGTGTTTGGTCTGATGAAGCTTAACTGTGAAAGCGCTTACCTTCCATTGCAATAAATACCCTGGATTGTTTTTATTATTTGAGGACTCTGTGACTGTGTTTTTTTACCTTGGCGCCTGTTTTCATCTACAGGAAGAACTAGTGACTCTGCCTTTTTGCTTCAGTTACAGCAATTTTCAGCCTGGTTCCTGCTTGGTTTACTCTGTTGCTTATTCGTTACATTATTTCAGTCAGTTATATTTACTTAGCAACAGAGTATTTAGCCCTTGGTCTGCACTTTCTTTGTTTCGTTTTTATTATTATTTTCAGTTATGACCTGGGCACAATGACAAGTATATTTAGCTAATATACAGAGAGAGAAATAGATATCAGAGAAGAACATATTTTAGTCAATATATAGGGCATAACTAATGTGAATATATAGACAAGAACAGAGATTAACACAAACGTTGTACAAGGAAAAACAAAATAATACAGGAAGTAACAGAAATTATCCTAGACACTGTACTCTCCATTAAAACATAACACAAGCTATAGGGACTAGACAGTAATCATCCAAGGCAATATACGGTACAGTGCACCTCTTCATTTGCATTGTCTGCAGTCCTTCATTGAAAATCTCAGGGTTCTGCTAGTGTTGAGAACTTTCGAACACCGACTTATCAAAAGTGCAACTTGTTTTCTATTCCCATCCAGTGTTGCCATAAAACTAGATTAAAGGGACAAAAGTCCTGACAATAAAACAAAATCAGATCAGCAAGGTATCCCAAGTCAAACCACTGTACAGAATAACAAATCAGGAAATAATAAGAAAGTGCGGTAGAGGTTTATTTTTTAACATGTATTTACCAAGAAAGCCCAACTTAGAACAAAGCCAATTTTCAGCAGAAAACTGGGGAGAAACACTCGTGATGCATGTCTTTGCAATGTGGGAGGAAACTAAACACCCAAAGGGAACCCATATGAACATACAGACTCTCTACAGAAGGCACCCCAGCCAAGAATCAAACCAGAGAACCTCTGAGTGAGAGGTGACAACGCTACCACTTCACCACTGCACAATCCACTCTACTGCACCTACAGAAAAGATTTATAGGTGCAGACATTTTTTTAGGTTCTTTGTTATGGTTGACATTTAAATTCCTAACCTACTATTGACCTTTGGCTCTGGAAATAGGCCTGAGTCAGAAAATTAGACCTTTCTTGATTGTCTGTGAAATTACTGCACATTAGTGTCTGGAGTATTCAGCAGGCAGGCTATACAGTTCTTTCATGACTTTACTCAGATGCTGTTGTACAACCATCTGTGTTAACGAAAACCGTATGATTGCTGCTTCGTTTCTGTTGAATTCTATAGTAGCTCTTTTGGAAGTAACAGTATTTCTATATATAAATAACCACATCACCCTCAAAAAACAAAACATATTTCAACTTAAAAATAAATAAGGGCTTAAGTACTATAACAGAGAGTTTTATAAAGACGAACTCAATAAAATATATGGTGTTTAAGGGAACATTTTTCAAATCTGTGAAGAAATAGCACCTTTATAATGCACCTACTATTCTGTATACAAATCTGTCAACAGAAGATGCATCAGATTCTCTAAGAGTCCTTTCAGTATTCTAGTCACAGAAAATCATCTGTAGGGAAGTAAAATCAAGTTTACAGGCTGCATTCCAAAAGGACTGCAATCAGTGTGAGTAACTTACTCCAATGTAAACCTGTTAGAGTTATAAACACTTGCCATCAATATACGGCCTATCAATAAAGCAGGCTTACACTGTGAGTCACTTATATTGAGAGCAAGTCTTAAATGCTGTTTTCATTTTAAGTTTAAATACTCAGTGAGATGTAATTATGATGGCTAAATGTAGATTATACATTCAAAAACGAGGATGATGATTGGTCAGTCCAACCAGCATGCCCATTGTAAATCGAGCATATACCAATGGAAAAAAGTCTGGTCACCTTCATGAGTAAACCACACCATCCATGGGTAAATCTTTAATATACCACACCCACATCACTGGTTATTTTTGTGTGGCAGGACTCTGAATATAACTTGCAGCAGTTTATCACATCTCTTTCAAACAGCATTCCTTTTTTGTCCTTTAAGCTGTCGGGCTGTGGTAAACAAGTTAACTTCCTTGACACAACAGTTTCTTTGGATTCTGATAATTGCTCATGGAAGTCTACCATTTTCAGAAAGGACACTTTCAGGAATAACTGCCTTGACTTTGACAGCATGCACCCCTACTTTATGAAGAAAAATATAGTGAAGGGGCAGTTTATTAGGCTATCTCGGATCGTAAGTAACAACTTCATTTTGTTAAAGGAATGTGACTTTCTTAAAACACTTCTCTCTCCTAGATCCAACCCCTCTATTAAATTCAATTTGTGATGAGGTTTGTAAAAAAGCATTACTTGACTTACCCACCTATTATTAAAAAAAGATTCATTCCAAAAAAACACCAGGGTGCTGTAAAAGGCAGAACTTTTATGGTATCCAATCAAGCTACTATTTTGGACCAAACCCATTCATCATCCAACCAGGTCTTTGGATTGAACCAAGCTCTCTAGCATCCCAATCAGGTTCAGAACATTACCCCCCAACAATCCAGTGATGCGAGAGATAGCAATGTATCATGCTTACATCCAGTAAGGGGTTTAACCATAATGTTTTGCAACTTATTGTGTCAAAACCAGGTAGCATAGACCGCTCTATCAGTTTTCTCCTTCCAATGTTTAGGGCCTTGACACAGATAAGGGAAATTATTTTGAAAAACTGGAGTATTATTACAAGTAATGAGGATATCATTTATTTACTTGGACAAACCCTGACTTTCACACACAAAAAGACAAAATCACTACGATTCTCTTTTGAAGGAAAAGACAGTCCATTTCGGCTTGACACTGTTGTAAATAATGACAAAACCCCAGGCATGTTCCCATGTGGGAACGGTGTAATTTGCGAATATATTTATAGGTTCACAAGTTCATAGGTTCATACTAGGCTATCTGCCCTAGGGCATTTATAAGCCTAGCCAGAGTGTGTTTGGCTTTTGCCACCCATTTTAAATTAATTTTGCTATGCCCTGTTTCGAGGTTAGTATACTGTGCCTCTGTCTAACAGTGACACAGAAGTGATACTCGGAGTAAACCTACGATCTCCCATCCACTCATCAAGACTCCTCTTGAAGAGAATCAATGAGGGACTCTGCCTAACCTGGACTGGGATTTTATTCCAGAGTGAAGGGAGCCTCTGGGTTATGAATCTGTCCCTCCAGCATGTCCTATTTATTTCAGTGCTGAGGTTCAAGTCTCTCGAGTGTGTAGTTTGATGGGATTTGGATTTTCTGAGGTGCAGCATGTCCCTTAATTCTGGGTTGGACATGGCTTTATATGTCAGGCACAGATCGCCTCTGAGCAGGCGGTATGCCACTGAGTAGAGCTGGAGTTTCTTTAAACGGGCAGCATATGGCATCTGTTTGAGCCCTTTGATCCTCTTGGTGAGGTACTTTTGGGGTCTTTCCAGTTGCTGCAGTTGTCTGGTAAGGTACATCCCAAAAGGGGCATTGTACTCAATTATGGGCCTGATGAGGGATGAGTAAAGAGGGACGATGACCTCCCCTGATCTAGATGTGAATCCTGTCACAATTAGGTGGGCTATATAAAATGTTTTTCTAACCACTTTGGCCACGTGGTTGTCAAATGAGAGATTGCTATCAACTTGGGTCCCCAGGTCCCTAATTACTTCTTCTGTAATTAATGGATTACCACCTATGTGGTAATTTGTGGGCACTTTGTTATTGTCAAAGGGGATGACTATACACTTTTTGGCATTTAGCTTGAGGCCATGGCTCTGGCACCAGTTGGCTGTTTCTATGAGGCCATTTTGGAGGATGCTTGTGTCGGCTGGAGAGTCGATTATGGCGCCCAGTTTGCAGTCATCTGTGAACTTGGTCAGCCACAGTCCTTCTGTGTTGGCCTGTACCTCTGAGAAATATATACCGAACAAGAGAGGTCCCAGGACTGAGCCTTGTGGGATGCCACTTGTAACTGGTTTGGAGTCTGACATGGCTCCAGCAATTCTAACCATGTGGGTTCTGTCCTTGAGCCAGTTTGCAACCCATCTAGTGACACAGGGGTTTTATTATTTAAGCTGGTGAGCTTATCTATAATGCCCGAGTGGGGTATTGTATCGAAGGCTTTTGCGAGGTCCAGGTAGGCTGTGTGGACCACCTTCCCCTCGTCAATGGCCTTGGTGATTGTTTCAAAGAAATCGACCAGGTTTAAGAGGCAGGATCTGCCCTTAATAAAGCCGAACTGGGTAGGATCTAGTGTCTACACACTATTTACAAGGGTACATCATTTTATTTCAAACACAGTAATAAAAAAACTTTTTCACTAAACACTTTGACTGTAACACATTGAATGTTGTTTATGCAGCAGTTTGTTCATACTGTTTTTATTTCTAAACTGGCAAGACTTCTAGAAAACTGTCTAGCCATGTTAAGAAACATTGTGCAGCCATTAGAAAAAAGGATCTAAAAATGCTTTAGCTAAACATAGCCAGTTTTGTCTTGGTTTTCACAGATTCCTATTTTTTATTGTGAAACCTGTAAATCTGTTTTTTGGAGATGTTGATACTTTTTTGGAAGTCAGAGAGTTGGTATTGCAGTTGCAGTTACACGCAGATGCAAGCCTAGGGTTAAATGAAAATCTTAACATTAAGTGTGTATTGAGTGGCAGAGATAGCCACAACATTTGATAACTGTGTGTTACTTTTTCCCTTGTTTTTACTTGGATCAGTATTATTACTAGATAGGGCTTGATAGTTAACACTTGTGCGTTGCTTTTTCCATTGTTTTTACTTGGATCAGTTTTATTTCTAAATGCAGTCTTATTGTCTGGCTTACTTTCCAACCACAGTTTTTTTTTAATGTAGCTTTACATTTCTATTGGCACCTGCGTTACATATTTGTGTACTTTGTTCATAGTTGCAGCATTTTAAAGAAGTTCTATTTACTAAATAAAGAACAAAAGCGCTTAATACTACGTTCGGCTCTGCTCCTATGTTTGTATAGCGAGAACGTTTTTTATTGTTTAAATTTAGTTCTTTCTTTGTTTTCAGTTCAGCTTTTTAGTTCAATATATATATATATATATATATATATATATATATATATATATATATATATAGATAGATATATATAGATAGATATATATAGATAGATATGTGTGTGTGTGTGTGTGTGTGTGTGTAGATTTACTATCAAAATCTGGAATGTAGGTTCAGCAAACATGGGTATGTCGAATGGCAGTTGGCCGATTCCCCTGTTGCCAAATGTTAATTGAGCGAGAGTCCTTATCGGCAAATGCTATTATTCATTTGCTGATATGAACTCAATTTTATCAGTAGAGATCGCGATACAGTGCAGATTGGAAAATTCATCCTTTTTCTCACTGTGGTGTGATCTTGGATTTGGAATATATAGTTAGCAGGGGGTGTGGGGGGCACAGGGGGGCTTGCCCCCCTGCAAAAAAGTGAAGTCCAGGGTAGGGCCTAGACTTACCTTAGCACCTGTATGGACATCCCATTTGATATGCGGCATAAATGTCGAATCTGCTGACTTCATTCATCAGATTCAACATCTTCACCTAACTATTATGCATGAATTCAACATTGTCTTTCAATGTTAAATACGTTTTTTTTTTAACATTGAGATTTCATCCCAAGGTCTTTATTTTTGCATTTTCTTGAGGTTCCTCTGCTATTTTAAGCAGTGCACCTGCTGTGATTACTTCTTTTGTGTAACTTTGTAGTGTGCTGTATCTCCCTGTCCCTTTCTCTCTCCCTCTCTCTTTCTCTCTCTCTCTCTCTCTATATATATATATATATATATATATATATATATATATATATATATATATATATATAAAATAGTCAATACACCATCACACTAATGCACATTCCACTGATGTTGGCACACTGACCACACATACAACTGAAACTAAACATTGCAAATCTACTGTGATCAGAAAAGGAAAACAATCAGCCTCCTTTTGTAATATAAAAGGCCACTAAAGCACAAATACTGTTGCAACACATAGGCATGTGGCTCCTATAAAGCTTCATCTAAGAAGTAGCCTCAGAAATGCATGCATGTGTCAGAATGTGCATGCACAAGAAGTAGCAACAGTAAGCACATCATATTTCACAAGTGTGCACGTTAAGCATCAGTGGATGGGTTAGGGCCATAAAGGAAAATTCTCCTGATGACCACCAGTTAGATACCTTCCTCCTCCATGTGACTTACTCTGAAATGAATGCATGGAATTAGATCTATAGAGGAGAACTCCATGACCAACAAGCATAGTGAGACCATATAAATAACAATACACATTGTATACAAATTTATTTTATATGTATGTATGAGTTTATCCTATGAGTCTACCCTAGATACATGCTGTGATTAAAATGCATATCTGATACACTGTGCAATTATTTTGTGTATTTACACTATGGGGTAAAAGCAAAATCTATACTCTTGACATATTATCGACAGTTAAACTATACCTATAGTACACTTTTCAGAGTTACATCATCATCTTCTTTTGGCTGTTCCTGTTAGGGGTCGCCACAACGGATCATCTGTTTCCATTTCTTCCTGTCCTCTGCATCTTGCTCTGTGACACCAACCACCTGCATGTCCTCTCTCACCCATCCATAAACCTTATCTTAGGCCTTCCTCTTTTCCTGTTACCTGGTATCTTCATCCTTAGCATCTTTTTCCCAATATACTCAGCATCCCTCCTCAGTACATGTCCAAACCAATGTAATCTTGCCTCTCTGGCTTTGTCTCCAAACCTTCTAACCTGGGCTGACCCTCTAATATACTTATTCCTAATCCTGTCCACCCTCGTCACACCCAGTGCAAATCTTAACATCTTTAACTCTGCCACATCCAGCTCTAACTCTTGCTTTTTTGTCAATGCCACTGTCTCCAACCCATTTAACATAGCTGGTCTCACTACCCTCTTGTAGACCTTCCCTTTCACTCTTACTGGTACTCGTCTGTCACAAATAACTCCTGACACTCTTCTCCACCCACTCCATTCTGCCTGTACTCTCTTCTTCACCTCTCTTCCACACTCACCATTACTATGAACTATTGATCCCAAGTATTTAAACTCATCCACCTTCGCCACCTCTACTCCTTGCATCCTCACCATTCCTCTATCCTCCCTCTCAATCACACACATATATTCTGTCTTAGTCCTGCTGACCTTCATTCCTCTTCTCTCTAGAGCATATCTCCATTTTGCCAGGGTCTCCTACACCTGTTCCCTACTCTCACTACAGATCACAATGTCATCTGCAAACATCATAGTCCATGGGGACTCCTGTCTGATCTCATCTGTTAACCTGTTAATCGCCATTGCAAATAAGAAAGGGCTCAGAGCTGATCCTTGATGTAATCCCACCTCCACCTTAAATGCATCCGCCACTCCCATTGCAGACCTCACTGCTGTCACACTACCCTTGTACATATCCTGTACCACTCTTACATACTTCTCTGACACCCCCGACTTCCTCCTACAATACCACAACTCCTCTCTAGGCACCCTGTCATATGCTTTCTCCAAGTCTGCAAAAACACAATGCAACTCCTTCTGACCTTCTCTTCTCCATCAACAATCTCAGAGCAAACATCGCATCAGTAGTGCTCTTTCCCGACATGAAACCATACTGCTGTTCACTAATCATCACCTCCCTTCTTAACCTAACTTCCACTACTCTTTCCCATAACTTCATGCTGTGACTGATCAGTTTAGTCCCTCTGTAGTTACTACAGCTCTGCACATCACCCTTACTCTTAAAAATCAGTACCAAAACACTTTGTCTCCATTCCTCAGGCATCCTCTTACTTTCCAAGATTTCATAAAGCAATCTGGTTAGAAACTCCACTGCCATTTCACCTGAACACCTCCATGCTTCCACAGGTATGTCATCTGGACCAACAGCCTTTCCATTCTTCATCCTCTTCATAGCTATCCTTACTTCCTCCTTGCTAATCCATTGCACTTCATGATTCATTATCCCCACATCATCCAGACTTCTCTCCCTCTCATTCTCTTTATTCATCAACCCCTCAAAGTACTCTTTCCATCTTCTCAACACACTCTCCTCACTTGTGAGTATGTTTCCCTCATTATCCTTTATCACCTTTACCTGCTGCACATCTTTCCTGGCTTGGTCCCTCTGTCTAGCCAATTGGTACAGGTCCTTTTCTCCCTCCTTAGTGTCCAACCTTTTTTACAACTCTTCATATGCCTTATCCTTAGCCACCTTTCTCTTTGCCATGCACCTCATCTCCTTATACTCCTGTCCACTTTCTTCATCTCTCTGACAATCCCACTTCTTCTTTGCCAACCCCTTTCTCTGTATACTGTCCTATACTTCCTCATTCCACCACCATGTCTCCTTGTCATCCTTCCTCTGTCCAGATGTCATACCAAGCACCTTTCTAGCCATCTCCCTTACTAGCTCTGCTGTAGTTACCCAGCTATTTGGTAACATTTCAATGCCACCCAGTGCCTGTCTTAACTCTTCCCTCAACTCCACCTCACAATTACCCCTTTTCAATTTCCACCATTTGATCCTTGGCGCTGTCCTTACACTCCTCCTCCTCTTCTTGATCACCAACATCATCCTACAAACCACTATCCTATGCTGCCTAACTACACTTTCCCCGGTCACCACTTTACAGTCTCCAATCTCCTTCAAACTGGCCCTTCTACATAAGATATGATCCACCTGTATGCATCTTCCTCCACTCTTGTGTGTCACCCTATGCTCCTCCCTCTTGTTAAAATATGTATTCACCACAGCCATGTCCATCCTTTTCACAAAATCCACTACCATCTGACCTTCTGCATTCCTTTGCTTAACACCATACCTACCCATCACTTCCTCATCCCCTCTGTTCCCTTCACCAACATGCCCATTGAAATCTGCTCCAATCACCACTCTCTCACCCTTGGGTATAGTCATCACCACTTCATCAAACTCACTCCAAAATTTTTCTTTCTCATCCATCACACACCCAACTTGTGGAGCATATGCACTAACAACATTCATCATTAAACCATCAATTTCCAGCTTCATAAACATCACTCTATCCTTCACCTACAAAACACTCTTAGCATACTGTTCCTTCAGGATAATTCCTACGCCATTTCTACTCCCATCCACACCGTGATAAAACAATTTGAACCCACCTCCAATACACCTAGCCTTACTCCCCTTCCATCTGGTCTCTTGCACACACAATATACCAACCTTCCTTCTGTCCATCATATCAGCTAGCTCTCTCCCTATACCAGTCATACCACCAACATTCAAAGTTCCGACCCTCACTACCACAGTCCTAGCCTTTCTCCTCTCTTCCTGTCTTCGACCATGCCTTCCCCCTCTTTTCCTCCTTCGGTCAACAGTAGCCCAATTTCCACCAGCACCCTGTTGGCTAACAGTACTGGTGGCTGTCATTGTTAACCCGGGCCTCGACCAATGTTCATTTCAGAGTTACATAGATTCTTTTAAACCAGCCATTTTTATGTCAAAAACTAAAAGCTAAACTTTTCATACAGCAAACACACAACATACAGTGTAGACACTGACACCTTCACAACACCATAGCCCCTTAAGGCAACTTCCTAAATCCAAATCTATCTAATCTTAACAAAAAACATAAAATGAAATAATTTAAAAACTGAAACAATGCCCCAATTTTCCATTCATTACAATCTAAAAAAGGGTGCTCAAGGAGAAGGTAAATCTGAATGAGGTCAAAGCTAGAATCAGAGGGGCTGCAGACAAATGGCACAGTGTCAGGGGTAGCATATGGCAGAAGAATGTCAGATCAGCTAAAAGTAAGGTGTATAAAATAGCTATTCGGAATGCTGAAGAACCACAAAAATTATTAACAACTTCTCACTTAGACCGATTGTTTCTGCGAGCAAATCCAAAACAGAACCACTAGCCATGTTTGTGGATTTCTACTGTAAACCCATTATAGACAAAGAAACAAACATCATTCAAGTCTCTTGGCATTTGTTCTGACTACTTACTGCTATGCCTTTTGATGAAAACATGGTGTTCATCACTATGGATGTTAGTAACTTATTTTCATTCATTCCGCATGACGCTGGTATGGAACATTTTCAAAGTATACTAGTGAACGATAAATCCAAAATCCCATGGAAAAAACTATTATATGTGAATTTTTGGAGATGGCCCCAAAAAATAGCTTTGTATACTTTGATGGTGAATATTACCACCAGCTGACAGCGGTGGCAATGGGAACATAATTTTGTTTTCACTTCTCCACATTTTAAGAGTGTGTATTGCTATTATCGTATCATTTTGGTGAACCTTCCACCTTTGATTTGGTTTTGGCAGAGTAACTCAACTGATTTTTTGAAGTTTACCTTCAATATTAGAACAGATTTTATTAATTGTTTACACCTTACTATCTCAAAAGGTTATGCTAACCAGAGATACACATCTAATATTTACAGGAAGGAGACATACTCCAACTCGCTATTACATTATGGCGGTCGTCATCCTTTTTATCAGAAAAAGAATGTCATCAAAGGACAAATGGTCAGTTTTTCTAGAATTGTTTCAGAAGATGTTACATTTTTTATTTATTTATTTTTTTTAATTTATTTAACATTTGTTGACCGGGAAAGTCCGACTAGGTTCCACAGATCCTGTTTTCAGCGGAGACCCGGGCAGAAATGCACCAGAACTTAAATTACGTAATATGTTCTTGGAGATATGTTATCCTACCTATTTGGTAAATTCAGTAGCGAATGAGATTCTTTTTGAGGGGGTTGATAAATTTGCCCCTAGTTTGAGAACAAAAACATTTTGTGTGAATATTGTTGACACCAAAACTGTAAAAGAGGGTAGTACCCATGAAAAACATGGAGCAATAGCTATAGTTTATAAGTATCACGCATCAAAAATTAGAGCTATACTGTCAGATACTTGGGACATGACTTTTACAGCAGTCTGCAATCAAATACTAGGTGTGCACCCTAAGATTGCTTACAAAAAAGGTAACCATTTGAAAAATATTTTTGAAAAAAGCAGCAGTCAGGAAGAATATTATACATGTTCTAAGATGTATTAAGTGTGGCAGTTGTAAATACTGTAGATTCATCAATGACGGACCATATGTTTGTTGTTGCAACACCAGGACAATAGTTTATATTACAACATGCACAGTATGTCCTGCATTCTATATGGGGCAAATGATTAGAACATTAAAAGAACATATATATGAATATGTGTATGAGATCAAAAAAATCCAAATTAACCAACTCTCTTTATAAACACACACTTAAATGCACTGGTTTTAATACATTTTTATTTTTTGTGATGGATGCAATTTATGTTTCAGAACAGGGAGGCAATGGTGAATTGTTACTACAACAAAAAGTTAAAATGGAAAATATATGCTACCAGTAAGCCAGGATTAAATGAAATGCTTTCCCTTCACAGTGTTCTGAAGTGTAGATATACTGTTAAATTAATCATTAACATTTAAAATATTTAAAAAGGTTTAATAATTTTAACACTTGGCATGTTTGTACCCCATGTGGGAATCAAAGATTGCACCTTGTTTTTGTGAGATGAACACTTTACCCACTGTGCCAATATTTGTTACACTTTGATACAATAGTATTTATGTATTAAATATAGGCTTTTGTTTTAAGTTTTAGTGAAACATCACTTTAAAAGTTTGAAATTTGTTTTCTTGATACATGGAGCATTTTTATTGGATATAAGCTTGTATATAATGACTTGCAGTTTAAGTGTTTTATTATCTCTGATGAAGTCTTGGATAAGGATGAATGCTCTTAGACTGATTAAAAGATTTTATATTGGTGGACCTGGTTTTGGTTCCTTTGTGTATTTTCACATTCAGCAAGCAGTTTCTTACTATGAGTGCATTTTTGGCTGTGTTTTTATCATCTGCTGTCTTAGTTCACTGGAGGAACCTGGGCAGTAAAGACAGAGTGAAGCTAGAGGTGATGGAGATGAAGTGCCTGGAACAGGTGGTTGGATGTACACTGTGGGACAGATGAAGAAATAATGACACTAAAGCAGAAGTCAAAGTAACTCCAGTTGCCAAGAAGATCAAAGAGATCAGATGTCAATGTTTCAGACACATTTGCGGGAAAGTCAAAGATGATTTGGTGAAGAAGATTTAGGTGAGACAGGAAGAAGGCAAGAGGAACCAAGGCCGTCCAGTAAAGATGGCAATAGCTTATGTGGAAGAAGACCTGTAACAGTCATGTATAACTGCCAAAGAAGGTATCCCTGAATTGAGAACGTTGAAGACAGTTGATATCTCACCCCAAAGTCAGAAAATGGGAACAAAAAGGTTGATGATGATGATGATGATGCTGATGGTCACTGTTAGGTAAGAAAGGATTAGTATAGAACACAGAAGAAGATAGCACGAAGTCTTCTGTTGTGAGTTAAGACAGAATGAGTACGGGATATTTTAATATGGATCAGAGCATTTATTACGTTTCTTTTCTCCTTGTTTTA
Source organism: Protopterus annectens (assembly GCF_019279795.1). Classification (NCBI taxonomy): domain Eukaryota; kingdom Metazoa; phylum Chordata; order Ceratodontiformes; family Protopteridae; genus Protopterus; species Protopterus annectens. Next base: position 1,801,320,048 of record NC_056743.1, on the reverse strand, counting down.
TTTTCGACCATCTATTTTCCTTTTTTGCCTGACATTTACCTGGAATGCACTGTGGTGAAGGACAGCAGGGAAATTTGAAATTAAAACAGAAAAGCATCAGAGGATCATAGACAATGCAGATTTGTAGTCACTTCAAACGTTGAAACATTAAAATAAATAAATGAATAAATACGGAAGAATAAAAAAAGTCTAACTTTTATTGGTGAGCGCTTTCATGGGCATAGCTCCCACTTCTTCAGACCACTGAATAAAACAAATATGCAATTACATCTTATATAATACAGACTGCAAACCATCACATTAACACTAATCAAATGCAATTAGACTTAATCAGTGTTTCTTAAAGGACCTAATGGCTTGATGAAAACAAAAAGTTTGTAGTCAATGCCATACATAGCTATGTATACCTAAACCAAATATGCGCATACCAATTGCTTTAATCTAGATATACATACATATATATATATATATATATATATATATATATATATATATATATATATATATATATATATATAAAATACAAATAAGGGCAACAACCCTAAATAATAACAACAAAACATCTTCTTCTTTCGGCTGCTCCTGTCAGGGGTCACCACATCAGATCAACTGTTTCCATTTCTTCCTGTCCTCTGCATCTTGCTCTGTCACACCAACCACCTGCATGTCCTCTCTCACCACATCCATAAACCTTATCTTAGGCCTTCCTCTTTTCCTGTTACCTGGCAGCTTCATCCTTAGCAACTTTTTCCCAATATACTCTGCATCCCTCCTCAGCACATTTCCAAACCAACGTAATCTTGCCTCTCTGGCTTTGTCTCCAAACTTTCCAACCTGGGCTGACCCTCTAATATACTTATTCCTAATCCTGTTCATCCTCATCACACCCGGTGCAAATCTTAACATCTTCAACTCTGCCACGTCAAGCTCTGGCTCCTGCCTTTTTGTCAATGCCACGGTCTCCAACCCATATAACATAGCTGGTCTCACTACCCTCTTGTAGACCTTCCCATTCACTCTTACTGGTACTCGTCTGTCACAAATCACTCCTGATACTCTTCTCCACCCACTCCACCCTGCCTGTACTCTCTTCTTCACCTCTTTTCCACACTCACCATTACTCTGAACTGTTGATCCCAAGTATTTAAACTCATCCACCTTCACCCCCTCTACTCCCTGCATCCTCACCATTCCTCTATCCTCTCTCTCATTCACACACATACATTCTTTCTTAGTCCTGCTGACCTTCATTCCTCTTCTCTCTAGAGCATATCTCCACCTCTCCAGGGTCTCCTACACCTGTTCCCTCCTCTCACTACAGATCACAATGTCATCTGCAAACATCATAGTCCACGGGGACTCCTGCCATATCTCGTCTGTCAACCTGTCCATCACCATTACAAATAAGAAAGGGCTCAGAGCTGAACCTTGATGTAATCCCACCTCCACCTTAAACGCATCCATCATTCCCACCGCAGACCTCACTGCTGTCACACTACCCTCGTGCATATCCTGTACCACTCTTACATACTTCTCTGACACTCCCGATTTCCTCATATAATACCACAACTCCTCTCTAGGTACCCTATCACAACAAAACATATATATATATATATATATATATATATATATATATATATATATATATATATATATATATATATATGAATACTAAAAACACTGACATATATAAAACTAGATGTCTGCACACTCACCTTACATTTATTTATTTTACATTTGCTGACTGGGAAAGTTTGACTGGACACATGTCCATTTACAGTGGAGGCCCAAGGAGAAAAGCTCCATTTTATATAAAATGCAGTAACATACAAACAATACAGTAGTATACAAAGCAAATATAGAAGGATTAATAAGGATCTACAGTACTATGTGATTATACTTCTTAGGACATTTTTACATAGTAGTTTATTATTAACTATGGATCCATTTCTTAGAAATTCAGTAACATTATTAAACTGTAATGCTTTCAAAAGGTAGCATTAAAAAATAGAAACTTGATGAGAAGAGTAGTTTTTAGTATCTTTGTCTTTACCTATGGGTGTTACAGGAGCATAGTCATTTGTTAGAAAGATGGGTTATGAGGAGTTTTTTAAATTGAGTAGTGGAGGTATTGGATGTGAGGTTGGCTGGTAGAGAGTTCCAGAGTTTGGAGATGCAGTAGCTATAGAGAGATTTCCCTGCTTCGTTTTTGTACTTGGTGACCTCAAGAATGTTAAGGGTATTAGAACTCAAAATTTGTTTTGTGGTGTAAGGTGGTGTGACGATCGTGCCCTGGCCCAGCAATCAAGGAGCCTCAATCCTCACCACTAACACCAGGGAGGTCATCTCATGGAAGAGGAAAGGATAACAAATGCACACAGTAAAGTACAATTTCCCTTAAGTGCACACAGAGATCACAGTCTGGGGCTGGTTGCTCCCTTGCTCTCCAGGTCCCCAGTAAGACTCCCCACTGGTGCAGCTATAGGGTCGAGATCTCAGCCTAGCTGGCAAGCTAACCTCCAGTACCCTCTCTGTCCCACCAGTGCTTCGTGCTCCTGCCCAGGTAGCTGACACACCACACACACTTTGAGATAAGTATTTATACAACTTCACAGACACTCCTGGGAAATGCTGTCACAGATTCTCTAGCTGTGCACCTTTACCCTGACTATACAATAGTAATTACTGCCACCACCAGCTTAATAATTATCAGCTACCCAAAGGCCCTTAAAATGGGAACAATTATTACTGTGCAATATTATTATCCAATTGGTAATGAGACTATTCAGTCTAAGGCTTTTTAGAGTGGTTTATTACAATAAACTCTGTAAATATGCAATGTACTCTAGAGCCTACTTATCTCTACAAAAACCAGCCACAGGGAAAGGTTTTAAAATATTTAATAATAAATAATTAAAAGCACAAGACAATGCTACTACACCACAGAGAAATCTAAGAGTTCAAAGATCACACATAAATTTAAAATATTACAGCAGGACAGGTCTGCTGTCAAAGGAAAACACAATCTAACTTTCTAATCTTTAGCTATTCTTAAGAGAAAACACAGTGCTACAATCCTACTTACAGACATATAGAGGATAAGCAGTGCTGGGGTTGATGGTTTAAGACAAAAATGCTTACAGTCTCTCTCTGAACAATAGTTTTTAAACTCACTAACTAACAGCTCTGCTAAGGCCCTCCCAGATTACATCATTTTGACAATTAGGTTTTCCCAGTATACACATTACATAATTTTGACACTTACTGGAGTTCCCAGGCCAACAACTGCATTATTTAGCAATCTAACACCTGCTCAAGAAACTATAACAATAAAAGACATTTCACATGTACACTCCAGCAGTCATTCTTTAAGTTAAGACAATAGAAAGACTGTGTTCAGCCAGTCGCTTCAGCCCCACCATTTAACTTCAAAGAACATTTGAAATGCTTAGCTTGGTTTTCCTTACAGCAGATGGCAATGTTGCAAAAATCTTGAAGTTCACATTTTACAGTGTTTCTTTCATTTAAGAACCCAAGCCTGCATTTTACATTTATATATACAAATGATAGAATTATGTATCAAATTCTATTTGACTAGGCTGGCAGCCTTCGCTCATCTTTCCCCAATCTTTACAGGTTGTATAAGATGTTGGAGGGCTGGGACATTGTCTAGGTGGTGGTATAGCTTATGTGCTAGTGACAGTTGATTGAGTTGCAATAGCTGAGGGCGTTCTAACCAACTATACAACTATCTAATACAACTATCTACAAAAATTCTTATCCCTCTAAATAGGCTAATACAAAAAATGAACTGGTATGACAGGGGGTTTATCCAACCAACTACATATATACATCCTAAATATATCTCACCTTCCACACAACTATCTGCGAAGGGTTCTGTTCTTCAAAATGGGCTTGAGGGGAGTTCTATCATTGAGCTTCCTGCCCCTATCTATCTGCAACCGAATTATCCATCTCACTTCAGAGGTCTCTGTCTTATTGATCATATCCCCACCTCTCTCATTCTCATTTACTACTTCCATAACCATAAACCTGAATGTGTGCGCTGTTCCTTCTTCTGATACATGTTTGGCTAAAGCATTGCTTTTATCCATATTCCTGACACTCAAAAGATGTTCCCTTATTCTATATCTGAATTCCCTATTTGTTTTTCCTACATAATAACTAGAGCAAAGATTGCATACAGCTAATTACACTATATTCTTAGTGCAACAATTCACTGTAACTGCAAATCTATGCTCTTTTCCTGCATCTGGATGCTTAAATTTACTCACAGAATCTATTCATTGACATTAGTTACAGTTACTAGATGGAACTGTTCCCTGATATTCCTTCATGCCACTATTAACATTAGTCCCATAACAGAGTAACCTCTTCAGTGATTTTTCATTTTTGAAAAGGAACTTGGGTTCATCTCCTACTACTTCTCTGATATGGGAATCATGTGTGAGTATAGGCTGATACTTTCTAACAACATCCATCATTACATTCACATCACTAGTATACCTAGTGAGTACCCTCAATTTGCTCTGGGGTCTATTACCCAATTTAGACTGATTTTCTTCTCGTGTCGAAAAATAATGTTTACCCATTGTTGTTCTCAGCATCTTAACCTTATCAACACCCCCCCAATATCTCTGTCCTTATAACCCCTCTGTTTAACCCTCATGCAAAGGTCATCCACCTCCTCACAAAATGTGTCATCTTCCACAGTCAATCTTCATACTCTTAAAGCTTGACCCTTCACTACATTTTTAAATACATATTGAGGGTGCATACTCCTGCTATGTAAAAACATATTTCTATGACACTCTTTCCTGTGGACTCTTGTGGACAATCTCCCATTCAAACTCCTATAGACCCTCACATCAAGGAAGTCAATGACGGTGTTTGAAAATTTTAGATCAAACCTCAAGAATGATGTACTTTGGTTCAGCTCATTATGGAACTTTAACAACTCTTGTTCAGACCCATGCCAAAGCAAAAAAAGGTCATCTACGAAACATTTGTAGAACGTAACCTGCTGCCATCTACCACCTATTACATGTTTCTGCTCCCAATTGCCCATTAATATATTCGCGTAACTATTCACGCTAGATGTACCCATGGCCACCCCATCCTTCTGATGATAGATCACATGATCAAACAAAATGATATTATTCACCAATACTTGTTCCATGAGCAAACAAATAAGCTCTATATGACTTCCAGTATATGTGCCATCGTTGGTAAGATAGTGCCTTAACATCTCCAAGCCTAAAGCATTCGAAATAGAGGTAAATAACGAACTTACATCTAATGTAACCATTATAACCTGATCATTGATATGTTGTGACCTCTCTACATATTTAAACAATTCCACCAGAAATTGTTGAGTATCACTTAAAATTTCACCATTTTTATTGACAATAGGTCTCAACAATTTTTCAACATGTACAGAAATAGAAACAATCCGAAAAATGGCCTCAGTTGCAAAGAGATGAAGTTGAATGAAAATTTCAAACAAGCTAGACCCAAGAGGTGGGCCATGGACTTTATACTTAGAAAAAAGTGAAGCCTTATGGCAGTTGAGAACAAATGCATCTCAATGGCCAGGCTTAAATTAATCTGTTGCAATCACTTGTTTTTTAAGACTAAAAGCTTTAGAAAGATGATGTTTTTAAAATGGTCATAGTAGTTTATAATAGTTGAAATATATGCATTAATTTTGTATATACATACACATACATAAACTTGTGAATTTTACACAATATCCGTTTTATTCATTTATTTATTTATATTATAATATATTGTGGTAATATCGGGATTATGAATGAATTATATGTATTTATATGATATTATATGATTTAAAATGTAGGAACAGTCATTACTCATGAATTATTCATGAACCTTGGATGCTGATTGGTTCACTTATTAACTTTTGGATTATAAATGTGCTATTGTGTTGGGCATGCTCTATCTTGATAAAGTCTCCAAATGGTTGGAGACGAAAGCGCTTGATTTACTGGATTCATTTTTTTCTTTTATTTGTTCAATAAAAGTTCTTCTATTAAGCACTCCTTAGTTGCTTGTTTGAAATTTTCATTTGACTTCATCTCTTTGCAACCAAGGCCGTTTTTCGGATTGTGGTCTGTGTTTTTTGACTTTACAAAGTTTGGAGAAATAGAAACAACACAGTAGCCATCAAAGCAAGTCAAAATGCAAACAAACAAGCAAGCTGAAGAGCAGGAGTCACAATTTGTATAAAATCCACCAAGTTTATTGTACAAATGGTACCTCAGGTCTGATGAAGCAAATTTATTTGTGAAAGCGCTTACCATTTGTACAATAAACTCGGTGGAGTTTATACAAATTGTGACTCCTGCTCTTCAGCTTGCTTGTTTGTTCGCATTTTTGATATACAGAAATTGGCTCAGTTTTCCAACCCCTTCCCGAGACAATTAGTCTCGGGGGGGGGGGGTTGTGGGATTCTTATGGATTTTAGAAAGCCCCTGGATAATTGGTATAAGTGGATTACTTACCAAAAAATAGTTATATTGATCATTCGTTATCCAATCATCTAACAAGCAATCGTACAATAATGAACTCAACTTCTCCTTCATCCTTTCAACATTGTTTCTATTGATGACATCATACACTTCCCTGTCTTGCAACATTACTTTCATTTGATGATCATAAAACACCTTATCCATAATGACTGTGGGACCGCCTTTATCAGCTCCTTTAATCACTATAGATTCATCATTCTGCAAGGCATGCAGAGCCATATATTGTCCCTTAGAAAGATTATTCAACTTATAACTTGCTTTAATATTATTATACAATCTATCATGAAGTTCTTTCTTGCATAAATTAGCAAAAACTTCCACAATCGATGGTTGGGTGGAGTAAAGGTGCTACGCTTCCTTAACTCACCCATCTTATATTCATTCACATTGCCAAACAACAATTTTAGTTGTACATTTCTAGAAAACATTTTAATGTCTAAAATATCGTCTGTTACCTCAGTTCTTTGAGTAGGGATAAAAGAAAGTCCGTTACCCAACAAGTTTACCTCGTCAGGTGTTAATGTCTTGGAAGAAATATTCCAAACCAATGAATTGTCTGTTATTGATGAAACCAATGTCTCTTCACATTCCGACTCTCTGGGGAATCCTGTATCCCCTTCCTCTTGAATCACCCTCTGCTCTGCGATCTCCCCCTCATGTCTCTCTGCTGCCCTGTTGATAATTTTATGGGTTAAAGTGAAAAAAAACAGGGACTGTGTTGAGGTATGCTCAACTGATCCATCAGTCATCTGCTTCATCATTGCCGACTCATTAATGCAGTCCTGTATCTTATCATTGCTTGACTGACTGGTACAAGGACCCTCGCCCATCAATGGATTACCCTCTGTTAATGATGGTGTTGTTGTCTTTGGTCTCGCACCCAATCTCTCGTTGTACAGCCCCTTCTCTTCATTAATAAAAGAGGCCACTCCTGCAGCACCAACTGGATGTTCACTATTTAAGGTGGTTTTTGTGCAGTTGGGGAGATTGCCATGTGTTCTGGGCCAAACAAATAAATGGCCCTCCTTAAAATCCCTCCTATTCCACTCAAGCTTGCCAAGTTTTTGCCTTAGCAATTTCTTCTCAAAAAATGAGACAGAGTCAGTAACCGAAGCAAGTTTTTCATGCACCAACTCCTTAGGATATTCAGTATATAATGAGCACTGTTGCCCTATTATATTGTCCATAACCAAACTCTCCTCCTTATCAGTGTACTCAAGTAGCAAACGTATGTAGTTAAAACATAACTCTAAATTCAGTTGTTGCCACTTCAAAAGTAATTCAGGTTGCCGCTCACCTTGATTGGGCATCTTCACAATTCTCCTCGCAGAACAACTTTATATTTCAGGCATACATCTAGATGATGCCTCTCAGCTTGCAGTCTTTTCATTTTAACCAAGTTGTCCTCCAACTTATGTACTTCTTTCATGAAAATGGGAAAGTCTATGTCATGATGTACAGAAGCAGTATTAAATGCTGTAGTTGTATTACTCAACAACGGGTTCACTTTCCTTCTGGCAAAACCAAGAAAGTCTTGTTGTACTGTTTCTATCGGTTTTCCAAAACATGGAAATGTGCCTTCTACGCTGTTGGTATTCACCACCTCAGCTTTAAGTTCTCTCATTGTCCTGAGCCACAGCCAGCAAAAAATATAATCCACAAACAATAACTAAGGTTGTGACTTGATTGAAATGATCACAGATGAAAAAACACAAAAATATTAAAATACAAAAGCATCCAAGGATCATAGACATTGCAGATTTGTAGTCACTTCAAACATTGAAACGTTAAAATAAATAAAGGAATAAATACGGAAGAATAAAAAAAGTCTAACTTTTATTGGTGAGCGCTTTCATGGGCATAACTCCCACTTCTTCAGACCATTGAATAAAACAAATATGCAATTACATCTTATATAATACAGACTGCAAACCATCACATTAACACTAATCAAACGCAATTAGACTTAATCAGTGTTTCTTAAAGGACCTAATGGCTTGATGAAAACAAAAAGTCTGTAGTCAACGCCATACATAGCTATGTATACCTAAACCAAATATGTGCATACCAATTGCTTTGATATATATATATATATATATATATATATATATATATATATATATAAATATATATATATATATATATATATAAAATACAAATAAGGGCAACAGCCCTAAATAATAACAACAAAAAGGTTCTGTTGTAAGTTAAGACAGAATGAGTACGGGATATTTTAATATGGATCAGAGCATTTATTACGTTTCTTTTCTCCTTCTTTTCTTTTCGACCATCTCTTTTCCTTTTTTGCCTGACATTTACCTGGAATGCACTGTGGTGAAGGACAGCAGGGAAATTTGAAATTACTGGAAAGATTGGTGGGTGACATAGGCCTGCTGGGCCTAGCACTGTGCTCCATTATCATGTCTATAAGATGGAATGGGAGGACATAACCAGGAGCCCTGATAGGACCTGATCCAGCCCAATTCAGGAACTGTATGGGTATGGACTCTTCGGAGGGCAGCCAAAGGTGGACTTTTTCTTATGCCTTTTTGATCATGTTGCCTCACATATCCTGTGAGGAATTCCTAATGGCTTAATGGCATATTACATGGTTCTGAAGGCTGGGAAGTGGGTGCTGTCAATTTTACTGAAGTATTAGCAAGTGTGGGAGGGGAAGAATGAGTAATGTATGAGTCATAACTGTGTCTGTTAGCACGATACGTACTGTAACTGTCACATCTTAATTTGGGGGGAAGCTTCAAATTGATATAAAGTGGTAATAGTATTGCTACATGTTTTTCTTTGTGCTCACATTCAGCAATATATACTATTTTCTTTGTTGTTTTGATCAGTGCATGTCTTCATATCCACGTGCTAATGTACCAATGCAACAAATTGTATTAACATTTCATAATTATGAAGCATATAGCATCATATGCTACACGCAGTTTTTACTTTACCGTCTGTGTTGATCAATGACAAGGGTGCTGGTATTCTGTGTCTCTTGCATTTTATTCATGACTTACAGCTGTTCATAACTGTGTGTAATGTAAAAACATATCACTCTGGGTTGGAGTTGAGATACATTTTGGAGAAAGTTTTTGATGTCTACTCATGACATAGGAATTACAGATAATGTCTACACTTCCATTTACATAGATCATTTTGTAGAAGTAGGGGTGGAGGACATGACCCCAACCCAAGCTGTATGTAGCATTTTAGGTGTGCTGTAAAATAGGGTGGGAGGTGCACAATAGGAGAGCTGCCCTTCAGGAAGGTATAAACTTCCATATTTGAACTTCCTTCATGACATGTCTATATATCTTAAGTTCGATGCTAAGCCAAATGGGGAGAATTTTTAAGGGCATACCCCTTTATAGTGCAGTTATTAAAACACAGGATGTTACATGCAGCTTTACAGTGAGATTGGGAACGTAAACTTATCTAATGTACTACCACTACCTGATAAATTATGTATTATATGTTCTTATATGTAATTACATGTGGAGCTTTTCTCCCCGGGCCTCCACTGAAAATGGGCTAATTTCTGTCCCAGTGGACTTTCCCGGTAAACAAATGCAATAAATAAATAAATAAATGTATGGTGTTTGAATGGTTGGAATGGGACATGAAGGCCAAGATTTGAAAAAGGGCATGGGAAGGTATATCAGACAACAGCACAAATCTGAAGATGAGGAGGATTTAAAGGTTGGGAGACAAGAGTTAATGGTCCAATGGACAGAACTGAGAAATGAAGATGATACAGGAATAAGTGTATCACAGGGAGACAAGCTTTGTCTGAAATGTTGTTATGGTGTAGAGGTGAAGTAGGGGAGGTGGTCAACCTTTTATCCTTAATAGTAAACCATTTTCTCCTTAAACAAACAAAATGTACACAGATCAAACTGGAATGATTAAGTAAAGGTGAAGAGGTATACAGATTCAGAACATCCTCTAGATTTAAAGGGGGAGATCTGGAAATAAAAGTTCAAGAAGGGGGAAGATGCTTTAGGTAGACTGGAGTATCTGAAGCAGTCAGAGAATGAAGAGAACAACAGAAAAGTGAGACTGCACTGTGGTAACGGTGTAAATGATTATAGCCTGTATCATAATATAGCTTGTGTCAAAAAAATGAAATAAGTGAAAGGGACAGTAAGGCAAATGAGGAAAGGGGTTGCATAGTCGAATGAAGAGGGGAAAAAGTAGTAACTGTAGGAGAAAGAAAAGGTATGAGGTTAGTCGAGGCGGCAAAGTAGAGTACAATACTGAGGAAAATAGCAAATTATGGAAAACAATGGAGATGCTATTCTAGAGATGAAGAAAGAAACATGAATGCATATTCTGATAGATGAGAAGGAGCAAGCCAAAATACAATAATACAACATTCAGAATAGATTAGAGTAAGAAAGTAATTATGATTAGAGGAAGCAGGAGATAGCAGGAACAGATTAGGGAGCTAGTTTGGACAAAGAGAAAAAGGTGGTTGGAGGTATGAAATACCAAATTAGGCAAAAATATGGTAACTATGAGGAAGGCTTGTGGTGATTAAATGTCCTTACTGCTGAAGGGTATTGACAGATGTTCTGCATCCTCAGAAGGGGCCTGTGGTGCTAGCTCCTAGAGGGCAGTAGAAAGGCTGAAGGAATTGAAAGGGGCAGGAGGGATTCCTAATCAAAGGAGGGAAGTAGTGTAGTGATTGTAACTTGGATTTTAAGGGCTGAATAATAATGTTATTATGAGAGGGAAAGGATGCCATATTAACCTGCATGCATTTACACAAATCATAACCACCCCTACCAGGCTAGGTAAACCCAACCAAAAAGAAAGCATACTCTACTGAGTACTCATAAATAGTAACCCCCAATTGTACACCGCTGGTACCCTCCCTGATGATCTAAGCGACCACCTTCTCACTTATATAGTTAAGCAAAAAGCCATTAATCCCCAACAACCCTTACTCAGAAAAGTAAGAAACAAAAAAAACTTTGACCCTGCCATATTCCAGCAGGAACTTAACTCCTGTAACTGGCCTATTCTAAAACACCTCTCCTTAGAGGAGGCAGTTGCATATTTTAACAACAAATTTCTTGAAATCCTTTATTTGCATGCACCTACCCATTCAAAGAGAACAAAACCAAAAACTGCACCATGGCTTTCTAAAGAGTCTAGACTAAAAATTACCAGTAGAAACAAATTTTGGGCTCTATGGCGCTCTACTAAAGACCTCCAAGATCATGTTAAATACAGGCAAGCTAGGAATTAAACTAAAAAATCCATTTTACAAGACAAAAAAAACAATACTACTGTAATTTACAAACAGCAAACCAGAACAATCCTCAGAAGTTCTGGGCAGGTCTGAATAATCTACTTCACCCGGGAAAAACTTCTACCCCTATCCCTGCTGTTAACATTGATAGACCCCCCCCCCCGAGGATGTTTCAGATAGTTTTAACTGTTTCTTTACTGAGACAATTCAAGCACTAGCTAGCAAATTGCCTCCTAGCTCTCCTGGCCCTGATAGTACCATCCCTATGACCCTACTCTCATTCAGCTTCCAACCAGTGTCCACATCACTTATCCGTACCTTGATCAAAAAATTAAAACCCACCACACTCTCCGCTGATCAACTCCCTGCCAAGTACCTTCAAAAATCAGCTGATGCTATTGCCTACCCAGTATCAATACTAATTAATTATACCATATCAGAGGCTAAAATTCCCACCATTTGGAAAACATCCTACGTAGTCCCACTACATAAAGGAGGCTCCTCCACTGAATTCTCCAGTTATAGACCAATAGCTATACTTTCTCCACTTGCAAAGATTATGGAAAAATGTATACACAAACAACTCATGCGCCACCTAATCCAGAATCACCTCATGGCAGATACCCAATACAGCTTCTGTCCACACCACAGCACTACTTTAGCCCTACTAGCTTTTACCAATACCATAAACAATAACTGTAACAATAATCACATATCCTCAGCCCTCTTCTTGGATCTTTCCAAGGCAGTTGACATGGTTGACCACCAACTTCTGATTCACACCCTGCAAACTTTCTGTCTAGATTCTAAAGCCCTTCAGTGGTTTAAAATCCTACCTCAATGGAAGACAGCAGGCTGTTCTTTGGTAGAACAAGCTCTCTAACCTACTACCTAACTCCCTTGGAGTACCACAAGGCTCAATACTAGAGCCCCTACTTTCTTCCATTTTTATTAACGACTTGTATACTATCATCCCAAATGTCAGCTGTATCCAATATGCTGACGACTCCACCCTGATTTGCTCAGCTACATCTCCTACAGATTTATGGTCTGCTACCCAGTCCACCTTTAATACTATAGAAAACTGTCTGTCTGAATGTCGATTGATATTAAATCCCCAAAAAACTAAAATGCTGTTATTCTCACCAACACAAAGGTCTGCTGCTTTTACCTTTACCATAAATGTAAATGATGGCACAATAATCTTCCCCAACCCCTCTACAAAACTATTAGGTGTCATTATTGATAATAACCTAAACTTTGACCTACATGTAAACCAATCGATCAAAACCATCAATAAAAAAACTAGGGTCACTTTACAGAATAAAAGCCTTCCTCACCCCTCCAGCCAAAATTGCCATAGCTCGCTCTCACCAACTTTCAACACTTCTATATGGATCCCCCCTACTCTCTAATCTAAACAAGACTGTACTTAATAAACTCTCAACCTGTTATAATCACATTGCCAGGTTTGCCACTGGCCTGCCTTTTAGGACACACCACTGCATCAATCTTAACCAGCTTGCGTGGCTTGAACTACTCAGTCTAATTCAATATAACCTACTGATTATGGCTAATAAAATCCTTTATAATCCGGATAATACTCTGGCACCTAAAAATCTTATCACCCCCTATAACAATCCATGACTGCTTCGATCCTTGAACAGACTACAAATTCAGACAATCAAAATTAACAATGCAGCCGGTGATTCCCTCTTTGCAAACTCTGCAGGCAGAGCCTGAACTCACTTCCAGCTGATATTACTTTGCTCTCCTCCCTAGGCCAATTTAAAACTAGACTCAAACAACATCTGGCACTAAACTGGCTTTGCCACTGCAACAAGCCTGGCTAACTCTCATCAAGAATGTGAAAAATATTTTAATCAGATTACTGTTGAACTTACCCCCGACTGTCACCAGGGAGTAACTCTAACCTGTTGAACTTGTCTATTCATGTTTGCTTATGTATTCTTTGTCTATACCATATTGTAATATGTTTTCATTGTTTTTATTGTATCTGCATACCTTGGCACTTTTCTCCCCGGGCTTCTGCTGAAAATGGACATGAATTCAGTTGGACTATCCCGGTCAACAAATGTATAATAAATAAATAAATAAATAAAATGCTAGGGTAGTTTAGGAATGTTATTATGAGAGGGAAAGGATGCCGGGGTAGTTCAGAAATATTATTATGAGACGGAAAGGATACTAGGGTAGTTTAGGAATGTTATTATGAGAGGGAAAGGATGCTAGGGTATTTTAGGAATGTTATTATGAGAGGGAAAGGATGCTAGGCTAGTTTAGGAATGTTATTATGAGAGGGAAAGGATGCTAGGGTATTTTGGCAACGTTATGAGAGGGAAAGGATGCTAGGGTAGTTTAGGAATGTTATTATGAGAGGGAAGAGATGCTAGGGTAGTTTAGGAATGTTATTATGAGAGGGAAAGGATGCTAGGGTAGTTTAGGAATGTTATTATGAGAGGGAAAGGATGCTAGGGTAGGTTTAGGAATGTTATTATGAGAGGGAAGAGATGCTAGGGTAGTTTAGGAATGTTATTATGAGAGGGAAGGGATGCTAGGGTATTTTAGGAATGTTATTATGAGAGGGAAAGGATGCTAGGGTAATTTAGGAATGTTATTATGAGAGGGAAAGGATGCTAGGATAGTTTAGGAACATTATTATGAGAGGGGAAGGATGCTAGGGTATTTTGGGAATGTTATTATGAGAGGGAAAGGATGCTAGGGTATTTTAGGAATGTTATTATGAGAGTTAAAGGATGCTAGGGTATTTTAGGAATGTTATTATGAGAGGGAAAAAGATACTAGGGTATTTTAGGAACATTATTATGAGAGGGAAAGGATGCTAGGGTATTTTAGAAATGTTATTATGAGAGGGAAAGGATGCTAGGGTATTTTAGAAATGTTATTATGAGAGGGAAAGGATGCTAGGGTAGTTTCTGAATGTTATTATGAGAGGGAAAGGATGCTAGGGTATTTTAGGAATGTTATTATGATGCAGGGATCTATGTTAAAGAGTAGGGAGGTGAGTAGGTATCAAAAGGTGAGGATTCTGGGTGAACGGGGTGGGATGTGTAAAGGGGGTATAGAAACAGAGTGTTGTTAATCCTGCAGACCAGACTATAATTGGAGGTATGAGTTGACTGGACTCTTGTGGTAGGAGGATGATAAGAAGATGTATATATGAGGAGAAAGCAGTTTGGTTGGGAGATTTTTATGGACCCATTTTCGATAGGGAAGATGATAAAGATTTCATTTGAGTGATAAGTATGATTACTTTAAAAAGGGATACATTGACATGGTATTGGAATTAGAACTGGACTGGACTAGATGTATATGGCCATGAAATTTCATGGGAAGTATCAGAATGGTAGAGTGGCATGGGGTTAACGTGGCTGAGTCCCAACACGTGGTTCCCCAGTTTGCTTCTTTGCAGGGTCCTTTCTGTGTGGAATCTGCATGTTCACAGTGTATCTGTATTGTTTGCTGAATGCTACAGTTTCCTCCTTCATCTTCTAAATGTGCATAGATGAATTCCTGACCCACAAGCCTATATGTGTGCAGAGTGTGTGTGTGTGTGTGTGTGTGTGTGTGTGTGTGTGTGTGTGTGTGTGTGTGTGTGTGTGTGTGTGTGTGTGTGTGTGTGTGTGTGTGTGTGTTTGTGTGTGTGTGTGTGCGTGTGTGTGTGTGTGTGTGTGTGTGTGTGTGTGTGTGTGTGTGTGTGTGTGTGTGTGTGTGTGTGTGTGTGTGTGTGTGTGTGTGTGTGTGCATCCTACAATGGGTTTCTACCCAGTTCAGAGTGAATGTTTTGCATGTATTGAATGCTACAATAGCTTCACTCTGCCACACAACCCTATAGAATAAATGTATGAATGAAGTCATGAAAGACCTGAAGAGGGGTAGGAAGAAGATGAGAGTAATAAGTTCATAGTTTCATAGGTGTGTACTAGGCTAATGGCCCTGGAGCCTTTACTAGCCTAGCCCATAGGATTACCCTGGCATAGTGCCACCCGACCTTAGTTCCCAGTGCCTCTGTCGAGTAGAGCCACTGGTGTTACCCCATGCTGAATTTTCTGTTTCCCATCCACTCATCAAGATTTCTCTTGAAGAGAGTCAGTGAGGTGCTCTGCTTGACATGTATGGGAAGTCTGTTCCATAGCATGGACAGTCTCTGGGTTATGAACCTCTCCCTCTCACATGTTCTGTTAATTGTGGTAATGAGGATGAGGTCTCTGGAGCATGTGGTGTGGAGAGATTGGGATTTCATTAGATGTATCATTTCTAACAGAGCTGGGTCAGTCATGGCTTTGTAAGTCAAGCAGAGATCGCCTCTAAGTAGGCGGTATGAGACAGAGAATAGTTGAAGTTTTTTGAGTCTGTCCATAAAGGACAAGTGTTTAAGGCCTAGGATCCCCTTTGTAAGGTACTTTTGTGGCCTCTCCAGTTGTTGCAAGTGTCTAGTGAGGTACATGCCAAATGGGGCATTGTACTCGATGACTGGCCTAATGAGGGAAGAGTAGAGGGAGACAATGACCTCTTTCTTCCTGGATGCAAAAACCCTTAGTAATGAGATCTGCCACATAGGAGGACTTTATGACCACAGTGGCAATGTGGTGATCAAAAGAGAGGTTGCTGTCAACTTGTGTTCCTAGATCTCTTATAACATCCTCTGTGTTCAGTGGACTACCATCAATGTGGTAATTCATGGGAACCAGGTTTTTCCCAAAGGGGATGACAACACATTTTTTTGGCATTGAGCTTAAGGCCATGTTTCTGACACCAGTCATTGATCACTGTGAGGCCATTCTGTAGGCTGTCAACATCACTTGGGGAGTTAATAATAGCTTCCAACTTGCAATCGTCTGTGAACTTTGCCAGCCAGTGTCCCTTTGTGTTAGCCTGGACTTCAGAGAAGTAGATATCAAACATGAGAGGACCCAGGACCAAATCCTGTGGGACTCCACCCGTGACTTATCCGCAGTCTGAATTAGAGTCAGTTACTTTCACACTGTGGGTTCTATCTGTGAGCCAGTTTGCAACCCACCTAGTGATATAGGGGTTGATGCCAAGCTTAGTGAGTTTTTCTATGATTCCTGAGTGGGGAATGGTATCAAAAGCCTTGGCCAGATCGAGGTAGGCTGTATGAACCACCTTGCCTTCATCCACAGTTCTGGTGACTGACTCAAAGAAGTTGACCAAGTTGAGCAAGCATGATCTACCCTTCACAAAACCAAACTGTGTGGGATCCAGAGTTTGGAAATTCCTGATATCCTTGTTTATTAGGTCCATGATGATGTCTTCCATAGCTTTGCATATCAGACTCATCAGGCTAATGGGGCAATAGTTCCTAGGGTCTGTAGTCACTCCTCCTTTGTGGAGAGGGATAACTGTAGCAGTGTGCCATTCGGCAGGGAAAAAGCCTGAAGTGAGGCTGTGACTGAACAGGGCACAGAGGTGAGGTGTAGTTCATGTAGAACACAATCAGGGATGTTGTCAGGTCCCATAGAAGCTGTATTCTTGGCCTTGGACAGTGCTGTTTTATCCTGTGCAGCAATAATACTGGGTGCCTGGCAATCTACTGGTATTGTGATTGGTCCTTTGGGGGGGGGGGTGCGTAAAGTTGGCACTGAATCTGTCGGTCAGTATACTGGCAATATCTGTTGGCTTGGTATAGGAGGTATTATTGTGCAGTAGCTCAGAGCAAATCTGGGTATTGCTGTGGAGATTCTTTACATAACTATAGAAGGCCTTGAGGTTGTCTTTACTATCTGCTGCAATTCTGTTTTAGCTTTAGAGGATTTGATGAGGGATCTCAACTTTTCGTTGAGGCAGAAAAGGGAGTTTTTCCAGTCTTGGGACTTCTGTTGTTGAGTTTGTTTATGGCAGGGGACCACCAGATTGCCTTCCTTTTTTGGAGGAGAGTGTCTTGGTATTGGGTATGGTGAGATCCATGCATTTGTGTACGTGTTTGTACAGTGCATTGGTGAATGATTTGGTGGTCATGCAACTATTCTCCATTTGCATGGGTGCCATGAAGTTAGCCACCTCTGTTTTTAGGATCCCAAAGTTAGCTTTGGAGAAATTTTTCATGGTGGTTACCTTTGCTGGGGGTGGGGGGTGGGGGGGGATGTGGATTTCCAAGGTGATTATTTTGTGGTCGGATCTAACCAGGGAGGAGCTGACTATTGGTGTAGAGCAATGGTCACTCATGTTAGTAATGACCAGGTCAAGGATGTTGCTACTTCTAGTGGGGGTAAGAATGAGCTGGTCCAGAGCATTGGAATTAATGAACTCCAGGAAATGTTGGGCAAGTGCATTGGTACATGAGTAGTTTTTTCCTTGAAGGCAAGATGCCAAGGTACCAGATGATTTTGTGGTGAAGTAAAAGAATCTACTACCTTTACTACGTGTGTTTTTTTCATTTTGAATTGAAGAGTTTTTTTGCTATGTACATGATTAGTTTACCCAGTTAATGGAGGGGTAGTTGAAGTCACCTAGTAAGAGAGTGTTATGTTGGACCCTA
The DNA here is from genome assembly GCF_019279795.1 of Protopterus annectens. Taxonomy (NCBI): domain Eukaryota; kingdom Metazoa; phylum Chordata; order Ceratodontiformes; family Protopteridae; genus Protopterus; species Protopterus annectens. Next base: position 1,801,301,672 of record NC_056743.1, on the reverse strand, counting down.
ATATTCTCCAGGGTGCTTAGGAACATGGAGTGTGAGTCTTGGGACATGGTTGGGGACCTATAGCAGGCTATGACCTGAATCATTGTCTTACCCAATGTTAGCTGCACCTGAAGTATCTCTGATGCATTATGTTGGGCTACCAGTCTGGAGGTGTGTGCATCCTTTATGAATATGGAGACATCACCACCTTTGGAGCTTTGGTCTAAGTTTTGGGGCTGAAAGGTGTGGAATGAGTTATAGCCTGGTAGTGCAGGGGTGCTTTCTGCTGCCTTGAACCAGGTCTCTGTTACAGCACAAATGTTGATGTTCTCCATTTTAAGGAGTGCCTTGAGCGAATGATTTTTGAGATTTAGACTTCTAGCGTTGGGCAATATGACCCTCAGACTGCATTTGTTTGTAGCTGTTATGGTGGTAATTTGGTCTTTGGAACATCGCCTAAAAAAGGCACTATAGGGGTGCCAAGAGCCTTGGCCAGTATCAGGAAGCCCAGGTTTGACAGATGCAGGCCATCTCTGGCAAAGCATCGAAGTCTGTCAATCATGTCATCCCAGGCAGACAGATACTAGATCCCCTTAGAATGACACCAGAAACTTAGCCAATTGTTGAAATCAATCATTTTCTGCTTGTACTGTGGCATCATTCTGGGTGATGGTAGGATGCTGCTCAGGGCTAGGGTCATACTCACCTGGGCTACATAATCTGAGAGCTCCTCCATGTCTCTTTTCATGTAGTCCGGGGAGGTACATCTCAGGTCATTCACACCCACATGTACAATAACAGAGTCATATTTGTATCTGTTGTTGAGCAACCTGAGTGCATGCGTTATGTATCGGATCCAGGCACCTGACAGGCAGCTGACTGCTCCTTTCTCCTTATTCAGCCTAGTGAGTGGGATATCAGTGTGCCTCACTATCGAGTCACCTATGACTAGAGTGTTAGGCATGCTGTTTTGTCTTAGAGGCTTTGGTTGAGTGGCACACTGTTTAGGAGAGTTATGTGTCTCGTGATTAGTGTTGTGTTGTGGTGGTTGAGAGGTTCAAACTTTCAGAAAGAAGAAAGTGTGTATTTTCCATGGGTGAATGCAAGCAGGAAAGCTACCTGACTAGATTGTTAACAGAGTCGCAATTTACCAAAGAGGTCTGAAGTAGGTATTGATTGGAAAGAGGACTATTTTCGACCATAGATTACTATAGGCTGAGTGAAAGCTGGAAGAAAAGGTGCAATATATAAGCCACTATCTTCTTTCATAGAGTGGAGCCAGCAGTCACTACATCTGACATCAATATTGCAGGAGCTCTGCCACAAGGCCCTACACCTTCAAGTAAACTGAGAATCTTGTCATTGTTTAATGTAAGCATACTTATCATGAAAACCTTGCTGCATATTAACTTTAATCAGTTAAATACATGCCTGCTCAGTGATTGAAAGTCTCTGTGGCATAGTCTGTACACTTTAAGGACTACCATCCCATTTTGCTTGACCTATAGACTATACCACATATGCCAGTTACTTAGTCTCAGGAAATGACAGACAGCCTGTCTTACTTGCATCTTTTTGCTAATTGCTTTGTTCTGGCTATAAACCAGTTGCTCTTAGTTATAAACTGACCAGAGGGTGGGAGCAGATGAGACCGTGGTTTAATATTTCACCCAAAGGATAACACAGTAGTACAGCACCCCCTTCTACTGTGCTATCAGCAATGATAAATAAAACCCACAGCATTCTGCATAAACGGAAAGTGTGCTATTCATTGCACCACTAACACTGCTAAGAGAGCGGAGCTATATTCCTTGGATCTGTTCCACTGTTCCAAATAGGCCTGATTGCTACCAGAAAAATGGCCTTTTGAATCACATCACTGATGCGATGCTGAACAGGTTTAAGTAAAAATGAATGGTACACAGTAATCTGTCTCAATAAACAATTCACCAAATATAACCTGGCCCCAAGAGTATAAAGGAAATATGTATTGCTCTCTTAGGTATGGGTTTTCACATTCACACCCTGACTACGACTACATAGTGACCACTTACAAAGATGAGTCTTTGGCCAAGAACCCTACCAACTCTCTATTTGTGAACTACAGTGACTTCTAGCAGAGCCAGATCCAGAACTAGGCGACCTAGGCAGCTGCCCTACTGGCTGGGGTGGGAGAGGATGTTGGCCAGGGGCTTGCCACAACATTCCATTTTTAATTAAACAATTTAAAAAAATTAAAACATTTCTTGTTTAAGAATGAACAGGCATTCTGCGTACTTCTTTAGTACAATGCACACATATCAATGCAGATGTAAATGTTCCTGCTGCCACTTCATTTCACGCATGGAGTTTAAACGTGCTTGCTTGTTGCTGCTGAGACAGAGAAGAGCTATTCCTTTATTCAGTAAGTTTCAGAACTTGCCACAAAGTAGATTGTGTATATAATAAATTTCTTATCAGGGATGTCAGGTTAGCTGATTAACTTGCTCATGCTCAAACCCTGTACCTTGGTAACAAACGGCCAGAGCTTGAATCTTTTACACCATCTTCAGACTGGTTAAGGAATGTCAGTTTCAGTGCATTTTCAAGGAATTTTGAGTTTCAAGGGAAGAGAAGTTTACTGTTCCTCATGCTAAGCCTGTTTTCAATGTGAAACTGTTTTGTTTAGCAAATGGCCATCAGTGTTTGAGTTATAGAATTTGAAAGTTTTGCTAGTAGCACAACAGGTAGACCAATTTCCTTTGATACACAATATAGTGGTTCTACTCCCATGCCATGTGGAGTGACTGCTGATAAAGCAGTGCATTTTAAGGGGGTGAGGGTGCTGCACTCATGAGTATGTCTTTTTTGGATGAGATGCCTAGTAACTATTAGCCTTTTGTTAATTTGCCAGCCATTGCTTATTGCAATATTACCAGCTTACCAATTTTTTAAATGTAATATAGGCAATTTAGTCTTCAAGGGCAACAAGCACTGAATTTATAGATGAAACACTGAAATGTAAGGTTGTTTGCCAGTAGCAACATCTTCATTAGTTACAGATCTCTTTAATGTAGAATTATTCAGATGGCTTTTACTTCTGCAGAAATTGTGCACATTGAGTGATACAGATGGATTGTAGTGACAAAATTTGAGTGGTTGATTATAGTTGAAATGTTCTAAAATGTGTAGTTTTGTCATTATTGGTTCCTACATTTTGTTTCATTGCTTACTGGAAAAAATGTTCAAAACTAAAACTTTAAAACAATTTCTAATGAGTGGTGCTGCATTATACAAGGAATACAATTTAGTACAATCAGAAAGGTGAGTCAAATAACATATGCAGGTATGCATGGTCATAAAAATGTGTGCAAGGGGTTTAATAACAGCCAAATGTAAACAATCTACCAGTGGCTAGATGCATTTTTTTTAATGTGATTTTCAAGGCCATTTCAATGAATGTGAGTTTCAAAGGCAGAAGAGTTTACTGCTCATGCCAAGTCTGTTTCATTGTGAGATTGTATACTTTGTTTAGCAAATGGATGCCAGTGTTCTTTAAGAAGAAGTGTAAAATATTTGATATATTAGATTGTATTAAAAAGTATTGTACAAAGGATGGGAAATTGAAGAATATCTTTACTGAACTGCTATCTTGATATAATTCTGTGCAGACGTATTTTTTCTTTAATAATTATCTATTGATGGTATTTGATTTCTGATGAGGGGTATTTTAATATTTTATAATGTATTTTTTCATGATTTAATAAAGTATACACACTCTTTTTGATATGCTCCATTCCTGTACCTTGGCTACAGAAGACCAGAGCCAGAATCCTCTACACCAACTACCAGGCAGCTCAAAGAATGTGAGTTTCAGTGAATTTTCAAG